>NW_024752911.1:0-10142 GCF_018991925.1 Homarus americanus | reverse complement strand
GCGGAGGGTCGGTCATTGAGCCACATGTAGGCTCACTTGGGGACCCCGATGACAGGAGTCCACCCTCTACAGCCCCAGAAGGGGTGCAAGGGGGAGCTGTGGCCCCTGCTGGAGACCCTGACTTCTGAGGTTTCTACTTCTTCTTTGACGTGTCTTCAAGAAGAAAGTCGTCAGCATCACTGTCACCTACTGCCGCCGTTTCCAACGAACGGGAGCGTTTAACGGCGGGCATAGGGCACGTTGGCAACACTGCAGTCAGGTGGAGGGGTAATGACGTCACACTATCACACTGCGCATGCGCAAACTTGAAAAACTTTGCTCAGAGGGATCGGGTGGTAGGACCAGATGTTTTATCCCCAAAAAATGACAAAGTCCAAAAGTAACAAAAAAATATATGCCACTGTGCTGATATCTGGGTCTTACTATAGTTGTCTGCACAGGCTGGGATTGGTAGACGCTCTGAATTCGTCAGAAATACGAATTTTAAGGAGCAGTCTCTTACAGCCTTTGTTGACACTACGCACGCATGCGCGCTTTCCTGCGGGCGGAAATTTAACTCCTATCACGAAAAGCAGCAGCAGCAACATGTCAGGACGCGGCAAGGGAGGCAAAGTGAAGGGCAAGTCAAAGTCCCGTTCTAGCAGGGCCGGACTCCAGTTCCCCGTGGGTAGAATCCACCGTCTCTTGCGTAAGGGCAACTATGCTGAGCGCGTTGGTGCAGGTGCCCCTGTGTACCTTGCAGCCGTCATGGAGTACCTGGCAGCAGAAGTGCTCGAGCTGGCCGGTAACGCCGCCCGCGACAACAAGAAGACCCGCATTATCCCACGTCATCTTCAGCTTGCCATTCGCAATGACGAGGAGCTGAACAAGCTCCTGTCTGGAGTCACCATTGCCCAAGGGGGGGTCCTTCCTAACATCCAAGCTGTGCTCCTCCCCAAGAAGACAGAGAAGAAATAAGAACCCAAGGTTCGTTCACACAAGACAACCTAACCAAACAGGCTCCTTTCGGAGCCACAGGATATCACTTAAAGAGAGAAATATACGACATCAACGTTTTGCAGGATAACACTCTGTGGAAATTGAGTGTAAATGTTTTAGAATGGTGTAGATGTGAAGGGCGGTTGTGGGGGCCTGGGGTGGGGGACTTAAACGGGACTTAGAAGGGCGCAGAAGCAGCAGCAGCAGCAAGGGAGGCGACCTTATTTTCACTCTGGTTCATTGACAGTACACATTTACCAGCAGCATACATTGGAGTCATATTGTAATTGTAGACTAATCAGTGTGGGCTAGCTAGCCAATTTGGGATAGAGAGCAAGAATGTAATGTCCTCAATGAAGTAATGACATAGTTCAAGATACAATAAGTGAGGTGGCCTGAAGTCTTTGACAGTGTCCCATTCAATAATATAGTGCTTTAAAGGTGTATCACCAAGTTTACATGCTGAGTGTTCCGGTATGGGTACAGCGTTACTAACTTGCCAGATGTGTCTGTATCCTAACCTAATTCTGGCCACGACTACATCACACAGGCAGGCAGGAGCAAGTTGTTTGGACACTATTCCTAGCCCCCTTGGTCCCTGTTCACCTACTGTAGCAGTAAGTAGGTACCTGTTGTAAATCGAAAGGTTGCGAATTCGTATTCAGGAAAGTTGTTGGAGCTTCTAAACTTGAACTGACACAATCCGAGGAGTGGTGGCCCGAGGATCACAGACACTATCTCTCCCTTCCTAACCTCCTGCTCCTTCCTCTGTCCTCCCAAAATTGAACCATGCTATCGCAAAGGTAATAATACAGGTAGAGACAACAACATATTTTCCTATTGTCTTATTATATATTAATAACAGAAACGCTGCCGCCATCCCGGAGGCTTTACATTGTCCCACTGTTCATTCCCTCCACAATTCTTCCTCGTACTTTTTTTTCTTCTTCTTCTTCTTCTTCTTCTTCTTCTTCTTCTTCTTCTTCTTCTTCTTCTTCTTCTTCTTCTTCTTCTTCTTCTTCTTCTTCTTCTTCTTCTTCTTCTTCTTCTTCTTCTTCTTCTTCTTCCATCAATACTTTATTAACGGTGTATGTAAGTTTCACCATGTTTTGCACTACAGCGGTAGAGCAAAGTATAATTTGTTAGCAATAAACCAAAAGCATATTTTATGGCCTAATCATCACTACATAGAACACCACCCATAAAGCATGATACTAGTAGACCACAAAAACTGCTATAAACCCCCAAAGCATATATTATTGCCTAATCATCACTACATAGAACACCACTCATAAAGCATGATACTATTAGACCACAAACTGCTATAAACCCCAATAATATACTATACTAGTGACTCTAATTGTGTTACCCAATATTATACGAAATAATACTATAAAACATAATAATAAACACACTAATAGTGTATATTAGTTGAATGCACAATCTGATGAGAAGTCAAAAAAAAACAAAAAAACATAGCAATAACCTAGAAAGAGTGTAGAGTATTTTTGTGCAAACTATTATACTAGTAGATGGTCTAAGATAACTGTATGTGAAGGAAAAGGTGTGCTCTCCACTCAAACTTTCTTTTTATGAAATCTCCTACTCCCCAGCTGAGCGGTACGCCCAATGGGAAACAAAACGTGGCACATATCACGCTGCCCGCCAGCTCTGGCTCGGTGAATAGGAATCAGGAATCGGGCGGAGTATAAACAACACCGCCGCCAAGTTGCTCCTCCCATCTCTGAGGAAATCTGGCGGGCAACTTAGTATTATATTAGCATGTAATAATAATAACAATAATAATAATAATACTACTACTACTACTAATAATAATAATAATAATAATAATAATAATAATATTAATAATAATAATATTAATAATAATAACATGCAATTTCATTTTATAACACATACTAACAAAATAGTGTATAGCCTACTATACTTAACTATAATAGGTTAGGTTGCGTAGGAGGATCTAAAAAGTACAGTAGTATATACACACACACACACACACACATACATATAGACAACAAACTAAATTAGAAACCACACGTCAGTGAAGTTATCAAATCCTCCAGTTTCTGTCTCCACCTCCTACGCCGACTCAAGTCCCTCGGTGTTCCTGCACACGAGCTCCTCAGTGCTTACACAACATTCATACTTCCCAAGCTCACCTATGCCTCCTCCACCTGGTCTTCCTCCCTAAATGCCACACAACGTAAACACCTAGAAAAAGTGCAAAAGAGGCCATGCAAGATTATTCTCTACCCTTCCTACTCCACATATCAAGAAGCGCTCAACACACTGCCCGACCCTTTAGACTCTCACTGACCATCACCACGACCTCATCTGCAAATTTGGTAAGAAGCTTCTACACCGGCTCCTACTACCACCTGAGATCCCTAGTCCGAGAATTGCTCTTCGACACCACAACCGCATCCAGCCCAGCCCATACGTGCACGAACTGATCGCTATAAGAACAGCCCAGTCCCAACCATTGTAAAAATTATCGATAACTTGTAATAAATCAGTGTACTCACTCCCAGTAAACACTACTCCTTGCACTGTCACTATGCTGAAATGAACTGTAGTTTGAGCTTTTCCCCAGCTAGTTATTATATGTCTTATTTGTGTCACTCATGTTACTTGTATATTATTTGTAATTCGTAACCCATTCCCCAAATATGTAACTGTATATTTTCAGCCTTCTGGCTGCCAAGCTCTTTCAATAAACCGTTAAATATTATTATTATTATTATTATTTATATGTTGGCCCATACCAACTCACTCCCCTGAACCCTCCTCCCCACCGGACTATCAACAAGTTCTTGCCATAAGGTACTATCTCCTTTGGCAAAGGAATGGAACCAGTGATGAATAGTGGTGAACAGTGCTTAACTCAGTGAAAAACAACTCGGCAGTTGAGTCTTACCCAAGCTAGCTAACCACCTTCACACAGTGAGGTCCCAGGTACCCAGTTATACTTCCCCTGAGACTCCACGATAGAGAGGCCTGGGACCACACCTCACCCACTTGAATGAGTGAGTCATGTCGACCACGTGGTGTCCCCAAGATGCTACGACACCACGTAGTGAATGTTTTGCTACAGCATCATCATGTGAAGTTCCTCATAACACCATCTGTGAGGTAACTGCTACATCATCAGGCCCCTCATAACGCCATCTGTGAGGGAGTTACTACACTACGTGTCTGGTGTTCAACATCTCACCTTACATGATCTACGCGTGCAAACATTAATCTGTATGTTCACTGTGTGCTCCTTCACCTTTCTCTAATGAGGGCTTTTTTTAAACCACCAATTTATGATGTACTAAGTCATTTGTGTCCAATGTATACTTTCGTAAAGCCCTTGTTTGGGGAAGGTAGGAGAGAGTAGTCGTCATTATTGTCCAAGCCACATTATTTATTTCTATATATAAGTAATGTAGGCTGGTTTTTAAATACCTCAATCCCCTAACGGTGCCGTTTGTATATTAAGAAATACCGAAGCCATACAGTACAACACCAGCCAATATGAAGTATCACTGTAACCGGCAACTGTTACTCACTCATACCTACATACATATATAGAGTCTTTACAGAATGATAGCAGACACGAGGAAGACGAACAACAAGAGGAGAAGAGTTAGAAGAAATCAACTTCAAGCTAAGAAGAAGAAGAATACCAAGACATTTCCTCCAAACAAGAAAACAACACAGACAATCAAGCCGACCAAACACTGAGAAACCATGGCGGAACCCAACATGCACCGGACGCTTGACCTGACTCTATCCTGCCGCATCCAGGCGAGTTGCTGCTTAAAGTCCCTCACGCAAGCGCTGTTTAGCCACTGCACCTATTTTATCCTCCTAAAATTCACTTCAATCCCCCCTGCCACTAGCATGTTATGTATGTATGTATGTATGTATGTATGTATGAATGAATGCTAACTGCAACTTTGCGTATAAAAACTCATTACTCTTACCGAAGTAATATAGTGCGTGGTTATGTTATGTCATGTTAGGATAGATTATAAACTACATTGGGTTACATTTCGTGAGGTTCGGTGACGCTACAGGAAGTTAGGTGAGGTACCTGGAGGTTAGGTGAATGTTGACTGACTGACTGACTGACTGACTGACAATTATTAGGAAGTGGTTCCAACACGTTCACACACAACCTATACTCATACCACAAGTCCAGAATTAGAGAGGATCATGTTATTGGATATATTTTCAACGATTTACTCAGTGTCTAACCAACTCTGTAGCGATTTAAATGTGGACCTAAAATTAGGTCCGTATATTTGTTTGTCGTGGTGGTGGTGGTGGTGTGCGCCCGTCCATCAGGTTGATTAACCACCAAAACCATAAAGGGTGCGGCCCTGCCGTTTCAGGGCATACACCACATCCATGGCGGTGACGGTCTTCCTTTTTGCGTGCTCGGTGTAGGTGACGGCGTCACGGATGACGTTCTCCAGAAACACCTTGAGGACGCTGCGGGTCTCCTCGTAGATGAGGCCGGATATACGTTTAACACCTCCACGCCGAGCTAGACGACGAATGGCGGGCTTGGTGATACCCTGGATGTTGTCACGAAGCACCTTACGATGACGCTTGGCGCCACCCTTTCCAAGTCCCTTGCCTCCTTTGCCTCGTCCAGTCATGTTGTTGTGGTTGCTACTACAGGTGGTCCTGGTGTGGCTTCGCCCACGGTTTGGTGGGAGTAGGTGGCGTGCTGTGGACGCAGCGGTAGTATCGTTCATCCAAGGCCGTCCCTCCCTCTTGGAGGTGGGGCGTAGCTTGCGGATGACGCATGCGGCACTCGTGGCCAATGAGGTGGCCACTGAGGTGGAGAATGTCTGTATATAAGCCCGCCCGCCTGCCGGGCCGCCCATCACATCGCTCCTGAACCAAGAAGACCTCTCAACAAGACCTCCTGCTGGACCCGGAACCTTGAAGACCGCCCTCTCCCTCGTGCCATTGTTGGCCATCTTCCCGGACCGGACCACCCACGACTGTCATCGCCCACAACAACTCACGAGCGTTCTTGGTTTATCGAGCATTAGCTTGCCTTCCCCACTGGTGGTGTGAGTGACCCACACTCCAGCTGGAGAGCAGTTATAGCGTGATATTCCCGGCGTGGTTTGAGCCCTTTTCCTTCTACTACTATTTTTCCTTTTTCGCTCTGGCCTAGGGACCTGCACCCTCAAAAGTGTATTCGTCCTGCGGTCCCCCCTGTAACTGTTCACCTCCCTCCCAGGAGATTGTGAACACGAAAGGGGGTCGGAGCAAAACCCTCCCCAGCCGAGTCTTTCCAGGAAAACCGTGATCGTGCGGGTCCACCTGGAAAGAGGGTAGCAATCCTTATCCTTCCCAAATAGGCACACTTAGCTCACGTCTATAAGTGAGCAGTCATATACTAGGAAGTAGGCTTCCCCAATCGGGGCTCCGGGAGAGAAGCTCAGGAACCACTCTACGACCACCAGCTAGTGGGGAGTGCTGTAATTCCTCTGCTATTTACTCAACCGGAATAGGTAGGATCTAAAAAAAAAAAAAATAAATAAACCCGGTTATGGAGCGCGTACGCCCTCCTAACCGCGATCCCCGCCTGAACCGCCAACCTGACGACCCGAACCACGACAGGCTTCGCACAGAGAAAGCAGACCAGTTACGCGCCTTCAATGAAGCCCTGAAAACTAGGAACACTGCCACCACCTCCAACAACTCCACCACCACCACCACCTCCACCACCACCACCACCACCACTGCTACCGCTACTGAGGACAACTGGACGAAGGTAGAAAACAAGAAACGCCGACGTGCTTTTTCGGGAAACGAATGCCGTCAAGCAGGCCCAAAGGCACCCATCACCACCACCAGCTCACCTCCAACGACACTGCCAAAATTCCGGATCACGAAAACGGACGCAAAAACAACATATGCCGCCGTCACAGAGATGGAAAAGCTAAATCCTCTGGCCAAGTTCTCAGTGCGGCCCAACCTAAAGGGGGAGATGATCGTTCACCCCAAAGACAAGAACTCCGCCACCACCCTCGACACCTACCTGCAAAGCACCACCACCATTACTTCAACCAAGCTAGACCCCGCCCAGAAACTGATGAAGTCGGTAGTCCTCCGGTACCCAAAGGAACTACCTCTCAAACCCCTGGAGAACCACCCGAAGATCCTAAAAGCCGAGAGATGCTCTCCCCTGTCCGACAAGACGGCCACCACGAAACAAGTGCTCATAACGCACTACGGCTCACCCCCCAGCACCATAGACCTCAAAACCTGGGGATCTACGAAGTGAGGCCCTTCGTCCCAGAGCCCCTGCGGTGCTTCAGATGCCAGAAATACGGGCACCATCAGACAAGGTGCACGTACAAGGAAATCTGCGCAGTCTGCGCACAGAAGCACGGCACACACTCCTGCCTCACCAAGTTGAAAAATGGGGAAAAAATTGCCCCCAAGTGTGCTAACTGCGGGGGCAAACACCACGCCTGGAATCCTGGATGCTCCGAGAGAACAAAGAGGGTCCAGGCAAACCGACCAGCAGCAAGACCGGCCCCCACCGCCTACACACCAGCCCCACCAAGTACCTTCGTGTGGGGAACCCAAAGGCCCAAACAACAGAGACAACCTCCTCAGCCAGTCAACACCCAAAGTGCAGCCCAGTTTCCTGGCCTCACTACAGCCACACCTCAGCCACCCAAGCAGCAGACAACGACAACCACGAGCAAGACAAAAGAAGCACACACCAAGGCACCAGAAGGAATGATACACTTATCAGACCTAGCCAAGGTACTGACAACCTTCGCGGAGGGCCTAGCCGGACTACTGGGCCACAAGATCCAACCCACACAGCTCCAATTACTCATGGGGAGCGTCCTCGGGCAAGTCGCCACAGCTCCAGACACCTCAGTGGAGGAAGCCACGCCGGTCCGCACACGAGTAACAGCCGAGGTACACTCTACACCGAAGAAGGCCACCAGAGAACCCAAGATACCAACAGCTCCCAAGATACCCACAGCTCCCAGAAAGAAACTGGACGTTTCAACTCCCCTGAACCGAACCACGGCCCAGAAGGCAAAAACCACAGAACACGAAGACATGGACCTGATCCAGTTGGAATCGAGCTTGGACATCTCCATCGAGAACCACCAGAAGTCCCCGATGAAACAGTGGTGGAAAACGTCAGCACCCTGAACATCCTTACATGGAATGCTCAGGGCATCAAAAACAAGAAACACCTCCTACAAGAAGCAGCAGCCAAGGACAAGCTTGACATCATACTCCTACAAGAAACACTTCTACAAGAACACCACTGTTTCAAATTCAGCGGTTACAAGACATACAGGAGGCATTTCACGCAGGCGTCAACAAGAGGATGTATGATCTTAGTCAAGTCAAGCATACCCTCCGCCGATGTCACGCAGCAATTTCCATGTGGGGAAAACATCGAGACACAGGCCGTCAAAGTAACCCTCCAAGAACGGGAATTAACTGTTCACAACATCTACAAGAACCCAAGGGGCTCACTGAGGTTACTCAATTATTTGCTTCGGCCGCTGACCACGCCACACTCATAGGAGGGGATTTCGACGCACATCATCCCTTCCTAAGCTCGGCAAGCCCCACAAATGAAGACGGCCTACACCTATACACCACCTTTCAAGATACACCCGAGATCTGCCTCCTGAACACCGGAGAGCCCACCCACACTAGGGGAGGAAGGCTAGATCTAACCTTCGTCTCCAGTGCACTACAGCCTTCGGCCTCCTGGCAGATACACCCCACGCTGACCAGTGACCACTTCGCCACCCTAACAACGCTCAAGGTGAACAAACTCCCCACTCCACCCCCCCCGAGATGGAGATACAACACTCAAAAGGCAGACTGGGGACTCTTCAAGAAACACCTGGCTAAGTGGCGCGAAAAATCACAGCCGGCCGGCGCAGCACCCGCGGAGGAGACAACCCTCCACCACCAATTGGTCGAGGCGTTTCACCTAGCGGCAGAAGAGGCTATCCCAAAAACAAAACCCACATCAAGACAGTACAATGATTACTGGTACTACTGTCCCAGGGTGAAAGAACTCAACCACAGAGTGAACATGGCCCGAAGAAACTACAGGAGACATCCCACGGCAACAAACAGACATCTCCTGCAAGTCATAGTTAAGGATACCAGGGAAGAGAAGGAAGAAATTAAAAACGAAAGCTGGCTCAAGTGGTGCTCCGAACTGAACGAGCACACCTCCCTTGGCAAGATGTGGGCCCAGATCCGAAGGGCATCTGGGAAGGCAACACCACCACCACCAACTCATCCCAACCCAGAAGAGGAAGCCGAGAGACTTGCAAAACTGTTCTCTGACCGAGCAGCAACGAAGAACCTCCCGAGACAGGCGGAGGAGACACAACGGCGTCTGCGACAGGTCAGACTCCAGACGATCCAAGAGGCCTGCAACAGTGAAGATGACACTGACAGACCATTCAACCAGCAAGAACTCCAGAAGTCGCTAAAACGAAGCAAGGACACAGCACCAGGGGCCGACAGGATAACCCACTCCATGCTTTCTCATGCCGGTACAGCCGGACACGAGGCTCTGCTGCAAGCCATCAATGCCTCGTGGACAGCACAAAGACTCCCACCGGAATGGAAGAAGGCAGATATACAGCCCATTCCGAAGCCCAGAGAACCAGACAAACCGAGGCCCATCTCCCTTCTCAGCTGCATAGCGAAGACGGGAGAAAGAATGGCTCTCAACCGACTCAAGTGGAAAGTAGGCAGCCCACACCCTCACATCTTTGCTTACACCGAGAACACCGGCACAGGCAACAACATCGCCGAGATACTCAGCACAGTGGACAACAAACCAGCCCTGGTGGTCTTCCTCGACCTGGAGAAAGCCTTCGAACTAGCAAATCCTTTGGCCATTACAACTACGCTCGCTAAAAAAGGCGTCAAAGGAAGGTTGCTAGGGTGGATCCAGAACTACCTCACACAGAGAGAAGCACGAGTACGCTTTCAGGGAGCAACCTCAAGCTACAGGGTCCATGAAAACGGAACCCCACAAGGAGGCATCCTCAGTCCAATGCTGTTCAACGTCCTGATGGAAAATCTAGTCAAACTTCCCTTCAGACAAACAGCCAAGCTCC
>NW_024752910.1:0-134188 GCF_018991925.1 Homarus americanus | reverse complement strand
ATTTTAAGTAAGTTGAACGCTATCTAGAGTTAGTTTAACGCCATTTGAAGAACGTTTACTGCCATATGAAGCACATTTAACGCCATATAAAGTTAGTTTCACTTCATTTAAAATCTGTTTAATACCAAATGAAGTTAGTTTAACGCCATTTGAAGTTAGTTTTTTGTCATTTCAAGTTAGTTTAATGCCATTTAAAGTTATTTTAGCGCCATTTGAAGTTAGTTTAATGCCATTTGAAGTTAATTTAATGACATTTGAAATTAGTTTAACGCCATTTGATGTTTGTTTTACGTCATTTGAAGTTATTTTAACGCTATTTGAAGTTAGTTTAACACCAGTTAAAGTTAGTTTAACGCCATTTGAAGTTAGTTTAACTCCATTTGAAGTTAGTTTAACGCCATTTAAAGTTCGTTCAATGCCATTTAAAGTTAGTTAAACGCCATTTATAGTTAGTTGAACGCTATTTAAAGTAAGTTGAAGGCCATTTAAATTTAGGTGAACACCATTTGAAGTTAGTTTAATGCCATTTATAGTATATTTAATGACATTTAAAGTTAGTTGAGCACAATGTAATGTTATTGAATGCAATTTAAAGTTAGTTTAGCCCCATTTAAAGTTGGTATAACGTCATTTGAAGTTAGTTTAACACCATTTAAAGTTATTTTTACTGCATTTAAAGCGCATTTATCGCCATTTAAAGTTTGTTTCACGCCATTTAAAGTTTCTCTAACGCAATTTAAAGTTCGTTTAACGCCAATTAAAGTTAGTTAAGGGCCATATAATGTTAATTTATTGTCATATAAAGTTAGTTTAACGCCATTTGAAGTTAGTTAACGCTATTTGAAGAACGTTTACTGCCATTTGAAGCACATTTAACGCCATTTATAGTTAGCTTAACGCCTTTTCAAGTTAGTTTAATGCAATTTAAAGATAGTTTAACACCTTTTGAAATTAGTTTAACACCATTTGAAGTTAGTTTAATGCCATTTTAAGTTAATTTAATGCCATTTAAAGTTAGTTTAGCGCCATTTGAAGTTAGTTTAACGATATTTGAAGTTAGTTTAATGCCATTTGAAATTAGTTGAACGCCATTTGAAGTTAGTTTAACGTCATTTGAAGTTAGTTTAACGCCTTTTGAAGTTAGTTTAACGCCAATTGAAGTTAATGTAACGCCATTTGAAGTTAGTTTAACGCCATTTGAAGTTAGTTTAACATCATTTGCAGTTAGTTTAACGCCATTTAAAGTTAGTTTAACGACATTTGAAGTTAGTTTAAAGTTACTTTGAAGTTAGTTTAATGCTACTTTAAATTTAGTTTAGCGCTATTTAAAGTTAATTTAACGTCATTTAAAGTTAGTTTAACGCCATTTGAAGTCAGCTTAACGCCATTTGAAGAACGTTTACTGCCATTTGAAGCACGTTAAACGTCATTTGCAGTTAGTTTAACGCCATTTGAAGTTAGTTTAATGCCATTTGAAGTTAGTTTAACGCCATTTGAAGTAAGTTTAACGACATTTGTAGTTAGTTTAACGCCTTTTGAAGTTAGTTTAACACCAGTTGAAGTTAGTTTAACGCCATTTAAAGTTCGTTCAATGCCATTTAAAGTTAGTTTAAGGCCATTTATAGTTTGTTGAATGCTATTTAAAGTAAGTTGAACGCTATTAAAGTTAGTTTAACGCCATTTGAAGAACGTTTACAGCCATTTGAAGCACCATTTAAAGTTAGTTTCACTATTTAAAGTCTGTTTAATGCCATATGAAGTTAGTTTAACGCCATTTGAAGAAGCGTTAGTTTACTGCCTTTTTGAAGATAGTTAAACGTCATTTGAAGTTAATCTAATGCCATTTAAAGTTAGCTTAATGCCATTTAAAGTTAATTTTTATGTACCTGCTAGTTTAACGTTTTGAAGAAGCGAACACCAGTTGAAGTTAGTTATACGTCATTTCAAGTTAGTTTAACGCCATTTGAAGTTAGTTTAACGTCATTTGCAGTTAGTTTAACGCCATTTAAAGTTAGTTTAACGACATGTGAAGTTAGTTTAAAGCCATTTGAAGTTAGTTTAATGCCATTTAAATTCAATTTAACGCCATTTAAAGTTAATTTAACGTCATTTAAAGTTAGTTTAACGCCATTTGAAGTCAGTTTAACGCCATTTGAAGAATGTTTACTGCCATTTGAAGCACGTTAAACGCCATTTAAAGTTAGTTTAATGCCATTTCAAGTTAGTTTAATGGCATTTAAAGTTAGTTTAACACCTTTTGAAGTTAGTTTAACACCATTTGAAGTTAGTTTAATGGCATGTAAACTTAGTTTAGCGCCATTTGAAGTTAGTTTAACGCCATTTGTAGTAAGTTTAATGCCATTTGAAGTTAGTTTAACGCCATTTGAAGTAAGTTTAACGTCATTTGAAATTCGTTTAACGCCTTTTGAAGTTAGTTTAACACCAGTTGAAGTTAGTTTAACGCCATTTGAAGTTAGTTTAATGCCATTTGAAGTGAGTTTAACGTCATTTAAAGTTCGTTCAATGCCATATAAAGTTAGTTTAATGTCATTTATAGTAAGTTGAATGCTATTTAAAGTAAGTTGAACGCTATTTAAAGTTAGTTTAACGCCATTTGAAGAATGTTTACAGCCATTTGAAGTTAGTTTAACGCCATTTGAAGTTAGTCTAATGCCATTTAAAGTTAGTTTAACACCTTTTGAAGTTAGTTTAACGCCATTTGAAGTTAGTTTAATGCCATTTAAAGTTAGTTTAATTCCATTTAAAGTTAGTTTTATGTCATTTCAAGTTAGTTTAACGCCTTTGAAGTTAGTTTAACACCAGTTGAAGTTAGTTTAACGTCATTTGAAGTTAGTTTAACGCCATTTGAAGTTAGTTTAACGCCATTTAATGTTCGTTCAATGCCATTTAAAGTAAGTTGAACGCCTTTTAAAGTTAGGTGAACACCATTTGAAGTTAGTTTAATGCCGTTTAAAGGTTATTTAATGCCATTTAAAGTTAGTTGAACGCTATTTAATGTTAGTTGAACGATATTTAAAGTTAGTTTAACGCCATTTGAAGTTAGTTTAATGCCATTTGCAGTTAGTTTAACGCCATTTGAAGTTAGTTTAATGCCATTTGAAGTTCGTTCAATGCCATTTAAAGTTAGTTTACCGCCATATATAGTTAGTTGAATGCTATTTAAAGTAAGTTGAACGCTATTTAAAGTTAGTTTAACGCCATTTGAAGAACGTTTACTGCCATATGAAGCACGTAAAACGCCATATAAAGTTAGTTTCACTTCATTTAAAATCTGTTTAATGCCAATTGAAGTTAGTTTAACGCCATTTGAAGTTAGTTTAACACCTTTTGAAGTTAGTTTAATGCCATTTAAAGTTAGTTTAATGCCATTTTAAGTTAGTTTTTGTCATTTTAAGTTAGTTTAATGCAATTTAAAGTTAGTTTAGTGCCATTTGAAGTTAGTTTAATGCCATTTTAAGTTAGTTTAACGCCATTTGAAGTTAGTTATCGTCATTTGAAGTTAGTTTAACGCCTTTTTAAGTTAGTTTAACACCAGTTGAAGTTAGTTTAACGCCATTTGAAGTTAGTTTAACTCCATTTGAAGTTAGTGTAACGCCATTTAAAGTTCGTTCAATGCCATTTAAAGTTAGTTAAACGCCATTTATAGTTAGTTGAACGCTATTTAATGTAAGTTGAAGGCCGTTTCAATTTAGGTGAACACCATTTGAAGTTAGTTTAATGCCATTTATAGTATATATAATTCCCTTTAAAGTTAGTTGAACACAATTATTGTTAGTTGAACGCTATTTAAAGTTAGTTTAGCCCCATTTAAAGTTAGTTTAACGACATTTGAAGTTAGTTTAAAGCCATTTGAAGTTAGTTTAATGCCATTTAAATTTAGTTTAACGCCATTTAAAGTTAATTTAACGTCATTTAAGGTTAGTTTAACGCCATTTGAAGTCAGTTTAACGCCATTTGAAGAATGTTTACTGCCATTTGAAGCACGTTAAACGCCATTTAAAGTTAGTTTAACGCCATTTCAAGTTCGTTTAATGGCATTTAAAGTTAGTTTAACACCTTTTGAAGTTAGTTTAACACCATTTGAAGTTAGTTTAATGGCATGTAAAGTTAGTTTAGCGCCATTTGAAGTTAGTTTAACGCCATTTGTAGTTAGTTTAATGCCATTTGAAGTTAGTTTAACGCCATTTGAAGTAAGTGTAACGTCATTTGAAATTCGTTTAACGCGTTGTGAAGTTAGTTTAACACCAGTTGAAGTTAGTTTAACGCCATTTGAAGTTAGTTTAATGCCATTTGAAGTGAGTTTACCGCCATTTAAAGTTCGTTCAATGCCAATTAAAGTTAGTTTAATGCCATTTATAGTTAGTTGAATGCTATTTAAAGTAAGTTGAACGCTATTTAAAGTTAGTTTAACGCCATTTGAAGAATGTTTACAGCCATTTGAAGCACGTTTAACGCCATTTAAAGTTAGTTTAATGTCTTTTGAAGTTAGTTTAACACCATTTGATGTTAGTCTAATGCCATTTAAAGTAAGTTTAACACCTTTTGAAGTTAGTTTAACACCATTTGAAGTTAGTTTAATGCCATTTAAAGTTAGTTTAATGCCATTTAAAGTTAGTTTAACAATTTATTTCTTGAAGCGGGTTTAATGCTACCAGTTAGTTTAATTCCATTTAAAGTTAGTTTAATGCCATTTAAAGTTAGTTTTTTGTCATTTCAAGTTAGTTTAACGCCATTTAAGTTAGATTAACTCCATTTAAAGTTTTTTCAATGCCATTTAAAGTAAGTTGAACGCCATTTAAAGTTAGGTGAACACCATTGGAAGTTAGTTTAATGCCTTTAAAGTTTATTTAATGCCATTTTAAGTTATTTGAACGCTATTTATGTTAGTTGAACGCAATTTAAAATTAGTTTAACGCTACCAGTTAGCGACGCTACCATGTAGTTTAACGCCATTTGAAGTTAGTTTAACGTCATTTGCAGTTAACTTAACGCCATTTTAAGTTAGCTTAACGCCATTTGAAGTTAGTTTAATGCCATTTGAATTTAGTTTAAAGCCATTTAAAGTTAATTTAACGTCATTTAAAGTTAGTTTAACGCCATTTGAAGTTAGTTTAGCGCAGTTTGAAGAACGTTTACTGCCATTTGAAGCACGCTAAACGCCATTTGAAGTTAGTTTAACGCCATTTGAAGTTAGTTTAACGCCATTTGAAGTTCGTTCAATGCCATTTAAAGTTAGTTTAACGCCATATATAGTTAGTTGAATGCTATTTAAAGTAAGTTGAACGCTATTTAAAGTTAGTTTAACGCCATTTGAAGAACGTTTACTGCCATATGAAGCACGTTTAACGCCATATAAAGTTCGTTTCACTTCATTTAAAATCTGTTTAATGCCAAATGAAGTTAGTTTAACGCCATTTGAAGTTAGTTTAACACCTTTTGAAGTTAGTTTAATGCCACTTAAAGTTAGTTTAATGCCATTTAAAGTTTGTTTTTGTCATTTCAAGTTAGATTAATGCAATTTAAAGTTAGTTTAGCGCCATTTGAAGTTAGTTTAACGCCATTTGAAGTTAGTTTAACGCAGTTTGAAGAACGTTTACTGCCATTTGAAGCACGTTAAACGCCATTTGAAGTTAGTTTAACGCCATATGAAGTTAGTTTAACGCCATTTGAAGTTCGTTCAATGCCATTTAAAGTTAGTTTAACGCCATATATAGTTAGTTGAATGCTATTTAAAGTAAGTTGAACGCTATTTAAAGTTAGTTTAACGCCATTTGAAGAACGTTTACTGCCATATGAAGCACGTAAAACGCCATATAAAGTTAGTTTCACTTCATTAAAAATCTGTTTAATGCCAAATGAAGTTAGTTTAACGCCATTTGAAGTTAGGTTAACACCTTTTGAAGTTAGTTTAATGCCATTTAAAGTTAGTTTAATGCCATTTAAAGTTAGTTTTTGTCATTTCAAGTTAGTTTAATGCAATTTAAAGTTAGTTTAGCGCCATTTGAAGTTAGTTTAATGCCATTTGAAGTTAGTTTAACGCCATTTGAAGTTAGTTATCGTCATTTGAAGTTAGTTTAACGCCTTTTTAAGTTAGTTTAACACCAGTTGAAGTTAGTTTAACGCCATTTGAAGTTAGTTTAACTCCATTTTGAAGTTAGTGTAACGCCATTTGGTAAGTTCGTCTAATGCCATTTAAAGTTAGTTAAACGCCATTAGAAGGAACGCGATGAATGTGCTAGTGTCGTTTCAATTTAGGTGAACACCATTTGAAGTTAGCTTTAATGCCATTTATAGTATATATAATTCCCTTTTAAAGAAGGAACACAATTATTGTTAGTTGAACTGTTATTTAAAGTTAGTTTAGCCCCATTTAGAGTTAGCTTAACGACATTTGAAGGTTTGCGTCATTTGAAGTTAGTTTAATGCCATTTAAATTTAGTTTAACGCTACTTAAAGTACTTAAATGTCATTTAAGGTTAGTTTAACGCTACTTTGAAGTCAGTTTAACGCTATTTGAAGAATGTTTACTGCTATATTTAAAGCGCACGTTAAACGCCATTTAAAGGTTTAACGTATTTTGCTAGTTTACCAGATGTAAAGGTTAACACCTTGTGCTAGTTAACACCATTTGAAGTTAGTCTAACGCCATTTGAAGTTAGTTTAACGTCATTTGAAGTTAGTTTAACGCCATTTGAAGTTAGTTTAATGCCATTTGAAGTTAGTTAACGCCATTTGAAGTTAGTTTAACGTCATTTGAAGTTACTTTGACGCCTTTTGAAGTTAGTTTAACACCAGTTGAAGTTAATTTAACGCCATTTGAAGTTAGTTTAATGCCATTTGAAGTTAGTTTAAAGCCATTTAAAGTTCGTTCAATGCCATTTAAAGATAGTTTAACGCCATTTATAGTTAGTTGAATGCTATTTAAAGTAAGTTGAACGCTATTTAAAGTTAGTTTAACGCCATTTGAAGAACGTTTACAGCCATTTGAAGCACGTTTAATGCCATTTAAAGTTAGTTTTTCATGTCATTTCAAGTTAGTTTAATGCCCTTTAAAGTTAGTTTACGCCATTTGAAGTTAGTTTAATGCATTTTGAAGTTAGTTTAACGCCATTTGAAGTTAGTCTAATGCCATTTAAAGTAAGTTTAACACCTTTTGAAGTTAGTTTAACACCATTTGAAGTTAGTTTAATGCCATTTAAAGTTAGTTTAATGCAATTTAAAGTTAGTTTTATGTCATTTCAAGTTAGTTTAATGCCTTTGAAGTTAGTTTAACACCAGTTGAAGTTAGTTTAACGTCATTTGAAGTTAGTTTAACGCCATTTAAAGTTCGTTCAATGTCATTTAAAGTAAGTTGAACGCCTTTTAAAGTTAGGTGAACACCATTTGAAGTTAGTTTAATGCCGTTTAAAGGTTATTTAATGCCATTTAAAGTTAGTTGAACGCTATTTAATGTTAGTTGAACGATATTTAAAGTTAGTTTAACGCCATTTGAAGTTAGTTTATTGCCATTTGAAGTTAGTTTAACGCCATTTGAAGTTAGTTTAACGTCATTTGCAGTTAACTTAACGCCATTCTAAGTTAGCTTAACGCCATTTGAAGTTAGTTTAATGCCATTTGAATTTAGTTTAAAGCCATTTAAAGTTAATTTAACGTCATTTAAAATTAGTTTAACGCCATTTGAAGTTAGTTTAGCGCAGTTTGAAGAACGTTTACTGCCATTTGAAGCACGTTAAACGCCATTTGAAGTTAGTTTAACGCCATTTGAAGTTCGTTCAATGCCATTTAAAGTTAGTTTAACGCCATATATAGTTAGTTGAATGCTATTTAAAGCAAGTTGAACGCTATTTAAAGTTAGTTTAACGCCATTTGAAGAACGTTTACTGCCATATGAAGCACGTTTAACGCCATATAAAGTTCGTTTCACTTCATTTAAAATCTGTTTAATGGCAAATGAAGTTAGTTTAACGCCATTTGAAGTTAGTTTAACACCTTTTGAAGTTAGTTTAATGCCATTTAAAGTAAGTTTAATGCCATTTAAAGTTTGTTTTTGTCATTTCAAGTTAGATTAATGCAATTTAAAGTTAGTTTATCGCCATTTGAAGTTAGTTTAACGCCATTTGAAGTTAGTTTAGCGCAGTTTGAAGAACGTTTACTGCCATTTGAAGCACGTTAAACGCCATTTGAAGTTAGTTTAACGCCATTTGAAGTTAGTTTAACGCCATTTGAAGTTCGTTCTATGCCATTTAAAGTTAATTTAACGCCATATATAGTTAGTTGAATGCTATTTAAAGTAAGTTGAACGATATTTAAAGTTAGTTTAACGCCATTTGAAGAACGTTTACTGCCATATGAAGCACGTTTAACGCCATATAAAGTTCGTTTCACTTCATTTAAAATCTCTTTTCCAAATGAAGTTAGTTTAACGCCATTTGAAGTTAGTTTAACACCTTTTGAAGTTAGTTTAATGCCATTTAAAGTTAGTTTAATGCCATTTAAAGTTTGTTTTTGTCATTTCAAGTTAGATTAATGCAATTTAAAGTTAGTTTAGCGCCATTTGAAGTTAGTTTAACGCCATTTGAAGTTAGTTTAATGCCATTTCAAGTTAGTTTAACGCCATTTGAAGTTAGTTTAACGTCATTTGAAGTTAGTTTAACGCCTTTTTAAGTTAGTTTAACACCAGTTGAAGTTAGTTTAACGCCATTTGAAGTTAGTTTAACTCCATTTGAAGTTAGTGTAACGCCATTTAAAGTTCGTTCAATGCCATTTAAAGTTAGTTAAACGCCATTTATAGTTAGTTGAACGCTATTTAAAGTAAGTTGAAGGCCGTTTCAATTTAGGTGAACACCATTTGAAGTTAGTTTAATGCCATTTATAGTATATATAATGCCCTTTAAAGTTAGTTGAACACTATTATTGTTAGTTGAACGCTATTTAAAGTTACTTTAGCTCCATTTAAAGTTAGTATAACGTCATTTGAAGTTAGTTTAACACCATTTGAAGTTAGTTTAACACCATTTAAAGTTATTTTTACTCCATTTAAAGCGCATTTAACACCATTTAAAGTTTGTTTCACGCCATTTAAAGTTTCTCTAACGCCATTTAAAGTTCGTTTAACGCCAATTAAAGTTAGTTTAAGGCCATTTAATGTTAATTTATTGTCATTTAATGTTAGTTTAACGCTATTTGAAGTTAGTTAACGCTATTTGAAGAACGTTTACTGCCATGTGAAGCACGTTTAACGCCATTTATAGTTAGCTTAACGCCTTTTCAAGTTAGTTTAATGCAATTTAAAGTTAGTTTAACACCATTTGAAGTTAGTTTAATGCCATTTCAAGTTAATTTAATGCCATTTAAAGATAGTTTAGCGCCATTTGAAGTTAGTTTAACGATATTTGAAGTTAGTTTAATGCCATTTGAAGTTGTTGAACGCCATTTGAAGTTAGTTTAACGTCATTTGCAGTTAGTTTAACGCCATTTAAAGTTAGCTTAACACCATTTGAAGTTAGTTTAATGCCATATGAAGTTAGTTTAACGAAATTTGAAACGCATTTAACGCTATTTAACGTTTGTTTCACGCTATTTGAAGTTGGTTTACTGCCACTTGAAGCACGTTTAACGCCATTTACAGTTAGTTTAACGCCATTTCAAGTTAGTTTAATGCCATTTAAAGTTAGTTTAACACCTTTTGAAGTTAGTTTAACACCATTTGAAGTTAGTTTAATGCCATTTAAAGTTAGTTTAAAGCCATTTAAAGTTAGTTATACGTCATATCAAGTTAGTTTAACGCCATTTGAAGTTAGTTTAACGTTATTTGCAGTTAGTTTAACGCCATTAAAAGTTACTTTAACGCCATTTAAGGTTAGTTTAATGCCATTTAAAGTTAGTTTAACACCTTTTGAAGTTAGTTTAACACCATTTCAAGTTAGTTTAATGCCATTTAAAGTTAGTTTAAAGCCATTTAAAGTTAGTTATACGTCATTTCAAGTTAGTTTAACGCCATTTGAAGTTAGTTTAACGTTATTTGCAGTTAGTTTAACGCCATTAAAAGTTACTTTAACCCCATTTAAGGTTAGTTTAATGCCATTTTAAGTTAGTTTAACACCTTTTAAAGTTAGTTTAACACCATTTGAAGTTAGTTTAATGCCATTTAAAGTTAGTTTAACGCCATTTAATGTTAGTTATACGTCATTTCAAGTTAGTTTAACGCCATTTGAAGTTAGTTTAACGTCATTTGCAGTTGGTTTAACGCCATTAAAAGTTAGTTTAACGCGATTTGAAGTTAGTTTAATACCATTTAAACTTAGTTTAACGCCTTTTGAAGTTAGTTTAATGACATTTGAAGTTAGTTTAATGCCATTTAAAGTTAGTTTAACGCCTTTTGAAGTTAGTTTAACACCATTTGAAGTTAGTTTAATGCCATTTAAGTTAGTTTAACGCCATTTTAAGTTAGTTATACTTCATTTCAAGTTAGTTTAACGCCATTTGAAGTTAGTTTAACGTCATTTGCAGTTAGTTTAACGCCATTTGAAGTGAGTTTAATGCCATTTAAATTTAGTTTAACGCCATTTAAAGTTAATTTAACGTCATTTAAAGTTAGTTTAACGCCATTTGAAGTTAGTTTAACGTAATAGGAAGAACGTTTACTGCCATTGAAGCAAGTTAAATGCCATTTAAAGTTAGTTTAATGCCATTTAAAGTTAGTTTAACACCTTTTGAAGTTAGTTTTACACCACTTGAAGTTAGTTTAATGCCATTTAAAGTTAGTTTAACGCCATTTAAAGTTAGGTTTACGTCATTTCAAGTTAGGTTAATGCCATTTAAAGATAGTTTAGCGCCATTTGAAGTTAGTTTAACGCTATTTGAAGTTAGTTTAATGCCATTTGAAGTTAGTTTAACGCCATTTGAAGTTAGTTTAACGTCATTTGAAGTTAGTTTAACGCCATTTGAAGTTAGTTTAATGCCATTTGAAGTTAGTTTAACGTCATTTGAAGTTAGTTTAACGCCATTTGAAGTTCGTTCAATGCCATTTAAAGTTAGTTTAACGCCATATATAGTTAGTTGTATGCTATTTTAAGTAAGTTGAACGCTATCTAGAGTTAGTTTAACGCCATTTGAAGAACGTTTACTGCCATATGAAGCACATTTAACGCCATATAAAGTTAGTTTCACTTCATTTAAAATCTATTTAATGCCAAATGAAGTTAGTTTAACACCATTTGAAGTTAGTTTAACACCATTTGAAGTTAGTTTAATGCCATTTAAAGTTAGTTTTTTTGTCATTTCAAGTTAGTTTAATGCCATTTAAAGTTAATTTAGCGACATTTGAAGTTAGTTTAACGCCATTTGAAGTTAGTTTAATGACATTTGAAATTAGTTTAACGCCATTTGATGTTAGTTTAACGTCATTTGAAGTTAGTTTAACGCCATTTAATGTTCGTTCAATGCCATTTAAAGTAAGTTGAACGCCTTTTAAAGTTAGGTGAACACCATTTGAAGTTAGTTTAATGCCGTTTAAAGGTTATTTAATGCCATTTAAAGTTAGTTGAACGCTATTTAATGTTAGTTGAACGATATTTAAAGTTAGTTTAACGCCATTTGAAGTTAGTTTAATGCCATATGCAGTTAGTTTAACGCCATTTGAAGTTAGTTTAATGCCATTTGAAGTTCGTTCAATGCCATTTAAAGTTAGTTTACCGCCATATATAGTTAGTTGAATGCTATTTAAAGTAAGTTGAACGCTATTTAAAGTTAGTTTAACGCCATTTGAAGAACGTTTACTGCCATATGAAGCACGTAAAACGCCATATAAAGTTAGTTTCACTTCATTTAAAATCTGTTTAATGCCAATTGAAGTTAGTTTAACGCCATTTGAAGTTAGTTTAACACCTTTTGAAGTTAGTTTAATGCCATTTAAAGTTAGTTTAATGCCATTTTAAGTTAGTTTTTGTCATTTTAAGTTAGTTTAATGCAATTTAAAGTTAGTTTAGCGCCATTTGAAGTTAGTTTAATGCCATTTTAAGTTAGTTTAACGCCATTTGAAGTTAGTTATCGTCATTTGAAGTTAGTTTAACGCCTTTTTAAATTAGTTTAACACCAGTTGAAGTTAGTTTAACGCCATTTGAAGTAGTTTAACTCCATTTGAAGTTAGTGTAACGCCATTTAAAGTTCGTTCAATGCCATTTAAAGTTAGTTAAACGCCATTTATAGTTAGTTGAACGCTATTTAATGTAAGTTGAAGGCCGTTTCAATTTAGGTGAACACCATTTGAAGTTAGTTTAATGCCATTTATAGTATATATAATTCCCTTTAAAGTTAGTTGAACACAATTATTGTTAGTTGAACGCTATTTAAAGTTAGTTTAGCCCCATTTAAAGTTAGTTTAACGACATTTGAAGTTAGTTTAAAGCCATTTGAAGTTAGTTTAAAGCCATTTAAATTTAGTTTAACGCCATTTAAAGTTAATTTAACGTCATTTAAGGTTAGTTTAACGCCATTTGAAGTCAGTTTAACGCCATTTGAAGAATGTTTACTGCCATTTGAAGCACGTTAAACGCCATTTAAAGTTAGTTTAACGCCATTTCAAGTTCGTTTAATGGCATTTAAAGTTAGTTTAACACCTTTTGAAGTTAGTTTAACACCATTTGAAGTTAGTTTAATGGCATGTAAAGTTAGTTTAGCGCCATTTGAAGTTAGTTTAACGCCATTTGTAGTTAGTTTAATGCCATTTGAAGTTAGTTTAACGCCATTTGAAGTAAGTGTAACGTCATTTGAAATTCGTTTAACGCGTTGTGAAGTTAGTTTAACACCAGTTGAAGTTAGTTTAACGCCATTTGAAGTTAGTTTAATGCCATTTGAAGTGAGTTTACCGCCATTTAAAGTTCGTTCAATGCCAATTAAAGTTAGTTTAATGCCATTTATAGTTAGTTGAATGCTATTTAAAGTAAGTTGAACGCTATTTAAAGTTAGTTTAACGCCATTTGAAGAATGTTTACAGCCATTTGAAGCACGTTTAACGCCATTTAAAGTTAGTTTCACTTCATTTAAAGTCTGTTTAATGCCATATGAAGTTAGTTTAACCCCATTTGAAGTTAGTTTACTGCCTTTTGAAGTTAGTTTAACGCCATTTGAAGTTAGTCTAATGCCATTTAAAGTTAGTTTAACACCTTTTGAAGTTAGTTTAACACCATTTGAAGCTAGTTTAATGCCATTTAAAGTTAGTTTAATTCCATTTAAAGTTAGTTTTATGTCATTTCAAGTTAGTTTAACGCCTTTGAAGTTAGTTTAACACCAGTTGAAGTTAGTTTAACGTCATTTGAAGTTAGTTTAACGCCATTTAAAGTTCGTTCAATGCCATTTAAAATAAGTTGAACGCCTTTTAAAGTTAGGTGAACACCATTTGAAGTTAGTTTAATGCCGTTTAAAGGTTATTTAATGCCATTTAAAGTTAGTTGAACGCTATTTAATGTTAGTTGAACGATATTTAAAGTTAGTTTAACGCCATTTGAAGTTAGTTTAATGCCATTTGAAGTTAGTTTAACGCCATTTGAAGTTAGTTTAACGTCATTTGCAGTTAACTTAACGCCATTTTAAGTTAGCTTAACGCCATTTGAAGTTAGTTTAATGCCATTTGAATTTAGTTTAAAGCCATTTAAAGTTAATTTAACGTCATTTAAAGTTAGTTTAACGCCATTTGAAGTTAGTTTAGCGCAGTTTGAAGAACGTTTACTGCCATTTGAAGCACGTTAAACGCCATTTGAAGTTAGTTTAACGCCATTTGAAGTTAGTTTAACGCCATTTGAAGTTCGTTCAATGCCATTTAAAGTTAGTTTAACGCCATATATAGTTAGTTGAATGCTATTTAAAGTAAGTTGAACGCTATTTAAAGTTAGTTTAACGCCATTTGAAGAACGTTTACTGCCATATGAAGCACGTTTAACGCCATATAAAGTTCGTTTCACTTCATTTAAAATCTGTTTAATGCCAAATGAAGTTAGTTTAACGCCATTTGAAGTTAGTTTAACACCTTTTGAAGTTAGTTTAATGCCACTTAAAGTTAGTTTAATGCCATTTAAAGTTTGTTTTTGTCATTTCAAGTTAGATTAATGCAATTTAAAGTTAGTTTAGCGCCATTTGAAGTTAGTTTAACGCCATTTGAAGTTAGTTTAACGCAGTTTGAAGAACGTTTACTGCCATTTGAAGCACGTTAAACGCCATTTGAAGTTAGTTTAACGCCATATGAAGTTAGTTTAACGCCATTTGAAGTTCGTTCAATGCCATTTAAAGTTAGTTTAACGCCATATATAGTTAGTTGAATGCTATTTAAAGTAAGTTGAACGCTATTTAAAGTTAGTTTAACGCCATTTGAAGAACGTTTACTGCCATATGAAGCACGTAAAACGCCATATAAAGTTAGTTTCACTTCATTAAAAATCTGTTTAATGCCAAATGAAGTTAGTTTAACGCCATTTGAAGTTAGGTTAACACCTTTTGAAGTTAGTTTAATGCCATTTAAAGTTAGTTTAATGCCATTTAAAGTTAGTTTTTGTCATTTCAAGTTAGTTTAATGCAATTTAAAGTTAGTTTAGCGCCATTTGAAGTTAGTTTAATGCCATTTGAAGTTAGTTTAACGCCATTTGAAGTTAGTTATCGTCATTTGAAGTTAGTTTAACGCCTTTTTAAGTTAGTTTAACACCAGTTGAAGTTAGTTTAACGCCATTTGAAGTTAGTTTAACTCCATTTGAAGTTAGTGTAACGCCATTTAAAGTTCGTTCAATGCCATTTAAAGTTAGTTAAACGCCATTTATAGTTAGTTGAACGCTATTTAATGTAAGTTGAAGGCCGTTTCAATTTAGGTGAACACCATTTGAAGTTAGTTTAATGCCATTTATAGTATATATAATTCCCTTTAAAGTTAGTTGAACACAATTATTGTTAGTTGAACGCTATTTAAAGTTAGTTTAGCCCCATTTAAAGTTAGTTTAACGACATTTGAAGTTAGTTTAAAGCCATTTGAAGTTAGTTTAATGCCATTTAAATTTAGTTTAACGCCATTTAAAGTTAATTTAACGTCATTTAAGGTTAGTTTAACGCCATTTGAAGTCAGTTTAACGCCATTTGAAGAATGTTTACTGCCATTTGAAGCACGTTAAACGCCATTTAAAGTTAGTTTAACGCCATTTCAAGTTAGTTTAATGGCATTTAAAGTTAGTTTAACACCTTTTGAAGTTAGTTTAACACCATTTGAAGTTAGTTTAATGGCATGTAAAGTTAGTTTAGCGCCATTTGAAGTTAGTTTAACGCCATTTGTAGTTAGTTTAATGCCATTTGAAGTTAGTTTAACGCCATTTGAAGTAAGTGTAACGTCATTTGAAATTCGTTTAACGCCTTGTGAAGTTAGTTTAACACCAGTTGAAGTTAGTTTAACGCCATTTGAAGTTAGTTTAATGCCATTTGAAGTGAGTTTACCGCCATTTAAAGTTCGTTCAATGCCAATTAAAGTTAGTTTAATGCCATTTATAGTTAGTTGAATGCTATTTAAAGTAAGTTGAACGCTATTTAAAGTTAGTTTAACGCCATTTGAAGAATGTTTACAGCCATTTGAAGCACGTTTAACGCCATTTAAAGTTAGTTTCACTTCATTTAAAGTCTGTTTAATGCCATATGAAGTTAGTTTAACGCCATTTGAAGTTAGTTTACTGCCTTTTGAAGTTAGTTTAACGCCATTTGAAGTTAGTCTAATGCCATTTAAAGTTAGTTTAACACCTTTTGAAGTTAGTTTAACACCATTTGAAGCTAGTTTAATGCCATTTAAAGTTAGTTTAATTCAATTTAAAGTTAGTTTTATGTCATTTCAAGTTAGTTTAACGCCTTTGAAGTTAGTTTAACACCAGTTGAAGTTAGTTTAACGTCATTTGAAGTTAGTTTAACGCCATTTAAAGTTCGTTCAATGTCATTTAAAGTAAGTTGAACGCCTTTTAAAGTTAGGTGAACACCATTTGAAGTTAGTTTAATGCCGTTTAAAGGTTATTTAATGCCATTTAAAGTTAGTTGAACGCTATTTAATGTTAGTTGAACGATATTTAAAGTTAGTTTAACGCCATTTGAAGTTAGTTTATTGCCATTTGAAGTTAGTTTAACGCCATTTGAAGTTAGTTTAACGTCATTTGCAGTTAACTTAACGCCATTCTAAGTTAGCTTAACGCCATTTGAAGTTAGTTTAATGCCATTTGAATTTAGTTTAAAGCCATTTAAAGTTAATTTAACGTCATTTAAAATTAGTTTAACGCCATTTGAAGTTAGTTTAGCGCAGTTTGAAGAACGTTTACTGCCATTTGAAGCACGTTAAACGCCATTTGAAGTTAGTTTAACGCCATTTGAAGTTCGTTCAATGCCATTTAAAGTTAGTTTAACGCCATATATAGTTAGTTGAATGCTATTTAAAGCAAGTTGAACGCTATTTAAAGTTAGTTTAACGCCATTTGAAGAACGTTTACTGCCATATGAAGCACGTTTAACGCCATATAAAGTTCGTTTCACTTCATTTAAAATCTGTTTAATGGCAAATGAAGTTAGTTTAACGCCATTTGAAGTTAGTTTAACACCTTTTGAAGTTAGTTTAATGCCATTTAAAGTAAGTTTAATGCCATTTAAAGTTTGTTTTTGTCATTTCAAGTTAGATTAATGCAATTTAAAGTTAGTTTATCGCCATTTGAAGTTAGTTTAACGCCATTTGAAGTTAGTTTAGCGCAGTTTGAAGAACGTTTACTGCCATTTGAAGCACGTTAAACGCCATTTGAAGTTAGTTTAACGCCATTTGAAGTTAGTTTAACGCCATTTGAAGTTCGTTCTATGCCATTTAAAGTTAATTTAACGCCATATATAGTTAGTTGAATGCTATTTAAAGTAAGTTGAACGATATTTAAAGTTAGTTTAACGCCATTTGAAGAACGTTTACTGCCATATGAAGCACGTTTAACGCCATATAAAGTTCGTTTCACTTCATTTAAAATCTCTTTTCCAAATGAAGTTAGTTTAACGCCATTTGAAGTTAGTTTAACACCTTTTGAAGTTAGTTTAATGCCATTTAAAGTTAGTTTAATGCCATTTAAAGTTTGTTTTTGTCATTTCAAGTTAGATTAATGCAATTTAAAGTTAGTTTAGCGCCATTTGAAGTTAGTTTAACGCCATTTGAAGTTAGTTTAATGCCATTTCAAGTTAGTTTAACGCCATTTGAAGTTAGTTTAACGTCATTTGAAGTTAGTTTAACGCCTTTTTAAGTTAGTTTAACACCAGTTGAAGTTAGTTTAACGCCATTTGAAGTTAGTTTAACTCCATTTGAAGTTAGTGTAACGCCATTTAAAGTTCGTTCAATGCCATTTAAAGTTAGTTAAACGCCATTTATAGTTAGTTGAACGCTATTTAAAGTAAGTTGAAGGCCGTTTCAATTTAGGTGAACACCATTTGAAGTTAGTTTAATGCCATTTATAGTATATATAATGCCCTTTAAAGTTAGTTGAACACTATTATTGTTAGTTGAACGCTATTTAAAGTTACTTTAGCTCCATTTAAAGTTAGTATAACGTCATTTGAAGTTAGTTTAACACCATTTGAAGTTAGTTTAACACCATTTAAAGTTATTTTTACTCCATTTAAAGCGCATTTAACACCATTTAAAGTTTGTTTCACGCCATTTAAAGTTTCTCTAACGCCATTTAAAGTTCGTTTAACGCCAATTAAAGTTAGTTTAAGGCCATTTAATGTTAATTTATTGTCATTTAATGTTAGTTTAACGCTATTTGAAGTTAGTTAACGCTATTTGAAGAACGTTTACTGCCATGTGAAGCACGTTTAACGCCATTTATAGTTAGCTTAACGCCTTTTCAAGTTAGTTTAATGCAATTTAAAGTTAGTTTAACACCATTTGAAGTTAGTTTAATGCCATTTCAAGTTAATTTAATGCCATTTAAAGATAGTTTAGCGCCATTTGAAGTTAGTTTAACGATATTTGAAGTTAGTTTAATGCCATTTGAAGTTGTTGAACGCCATTTGAAGTTAGTTTAACGTCATTTGCAGTTAGTTTAACGCCATTTAAAGTTAGCTTAACACCATTTGAAGTTAGTTTAATGCCATATGAAGTTAGTTTAACGAAATTTGAAACGCATTTAACGCTATTTAACGTTTGTTTCACGCTATTTGAAGTTGGTTTACTGCCACTTGAAGCACGTTTAACGCCATTTACAGTTAGTTTAACGCCATTTCAAGTTAGTTTAATGCCATTTAAAGTTAGTTTAACACCTTTTGAAGTTAGTTTAACACCATTTGAAGTTAGTTTAATGCCATTTAAAGTTAGTTTAAAGCCATTTAAAGTTAGTTATACGTCATATCAAGTTAGTTTAACGCCATTTGAAGTTAGTTTAACGTTATTTGCAGTTAGTTTAACGCCATTAAAAGTTACTTTAACGCCATTTAAGGTTAGTTTAATGCCATTTAAAGTTAGTTTAACACCTTTTGAAGTTAGTTTAACACCATTTCAAGTTAGTTTAATGCCATTTAAAGTTAGTTTAAAGCCATTTAAAGTTAGTTATACGTCATTTCAAGTTAGTTTAACGCCATTTGAAGTTAGTTTAACGTTATTTGCAGTTAGTTTAACGCCATTAAAAGTTACTTTAACCCCATTTAAGGTTAGTTTAATGCCATTTTAAGTTAGTTTAACACCTTTTAAAGTTAGTTTAACACCATTTGAAGTTAGTTTAATGCCATTTAAAGTTAGTTTAACGCCATTTAATGTTAGTTATACGTCATTTCAAGTTAGTTTAACGCCATTTGAAGTTAGTTTAACGTCATTTGCAGTTGGTTTAACGCCATTAAAAGTTAGTTTAACGCGATTTGAAGTTAGTTTAATACCATTTAAACTTAGTTTAACGCCTTTTGAAGTTAGTTTAATGACATTTGAAGTTAGTTTAATGCCATTTAAAGTTAGTTTAACGCCTTTTGAAGTTAGTTTAACACCATTTGAAGTTAGTTTAATGCCATTTAAGTTAGTTTAACGCCATTTTAAGTTAGTTATACTTCATTTCAAGTTAGTTTAACGCCATTTGAAGTTAGTTTAACGTCATTTGCAGTTAGTTTAACGCCATTTGAAGTGAGTTTAATGCCATTTAAATTTAGTTTAACGCCATTTAAAGTTAATTTAACGTCATTTAAAGTTAGTTTAATGCCATTTGAAGTTAGTTTAACGTAATAGGAAGAACGTTTACTGCCATTGAAGCAAGTTAAATGCCATTTAAAGTTAGTTTAATGCCATTTAAAGTTAGTTTAACACCTTTTGAAGTTAGTTTTACACCACTTGAAGTTAGTTTAATGCCATTTAAAGTTAGTTTAACGCCATTTAAAGTTAGGTTTACGTCATTTCAAGTTAGGTTAATGCCATTTAAAGATAGTTTAGCGCCATTTGAAGTTAGTTTAACGCTATTTGAAGTTAGTTTAATGCCATTTGAAGTTAGTTTAACGCCATTTGAAGTTAGTTTAACGTCATTTGAAGTTAGTTTAACGCCATTTGAAGTTAGTTTAATGCCATTTGAAGTTAGTTTAACGTCATTTGAAGTTAGTTTAACGCCATTTGAAGTTCGTTCAATGCCATTTAAAGTTAGTTTAACGCCATATATAGTTAGTTGTATGCTATTTTAAGTAAGTTGAACGCTATCTAGAGTTAGTTTAACGCCATTTGAAGAACGTTTACTGCCATATGAAGCACATTTAACGCCATATAAAGTTAGTTTCACTTCATTTAAAATCTATTTAATGCCAAATGAAGTTAGTTTAACACCATTTGAAGTTAGTTTAACACCATTTGAAGTTAGTTTAATGCCATTTAAAGTTAGTTTTTTTGTCATTTCAAGTTAGTTTAATGCCATTTAAAGTTATTTTAGCGACATTTGAAGTTAGTTTAACGCCATTTGAAGTTAGTTTAATGACATTTGAAATTAGTTTAACGCCATTTGATGTTAGTTTAACGTCATTTGAAGTTAGTTTAACGCCATTTAATGTTCGTTCAATGCCATTTAAAGTAAGTTGAACGCCTTTTAAAGTTAGGTGAACACCATTTGAAGTTAGTTTAATGCCGTTTAAAGGTTATTTAATGCCATTTAAAGTTAGTTGAACGCTATTTAATGTTAGTTGAACGATATTTAAAGTTAGTTTAACGCCATTTGAAGTTAGTTTAATGCCATATGCAGTTAGTTTAACGCCATTTGAAGTTAGTTTAATGCCATTTGAAGTTCGTTCAATGCCATTTAAAGTTAGTTTACCGCCATATATAGTTAGTTGAATGCTATTTAAAGTAAGTTGAACGCTATTTAAAGTTAGTTTAACGCCATTTGAAGAACGTTTACTGCCATATGAAGCACGTAAAACGCCATATAAAGTTAGTTTCACTTCATTTAAAATCTGTTTAATGCCAATTGAAGTTAGTTTAACGCCATTTGAAGTTAGTTTAACACCTTTTGAAGTTAGTTTAATGCCATTTAAAGTTAGTTTAATGCCATTTTAAGTTAGTTTTTGTCATTTTAAGTTAGTTTAATGCAATTTAAAGTTAGTTTAGCGCCATTTGAAGTTAGTTTAATGCCATTTTAAGTTAGTTTAACGCCATTTGAAGTTAGTTATCGTCATTTGAAGTTAGTTTAACGCCTTTTTAAATTAGTTTAACACCAGTTGAAGTTAGTTTAACGCCATTTGAAGTAGTTTAACTCCATTTGAAGTTAGTGTAACGCCATTTAAAGTTCGTTCAATGCCATTTAAAGTTAGTTAAACGCCATTTATAGTTAGTTGAACGCTATTTAATGTAAGTTGAAGGCCGTTTCAATTTAGGTGAACACCATTTGAAGTTAGTTTAATGCCATTTATAGTATATATAATTCCCTTTAAAGTTAGTTGAACACAATTATTGTTAGTTGAACGCTATTTAAAGTTAGTTTAGCCCCATTTAAAGTTAGTTTAACGACATTTGAAGTTAGTTTAAAGCCATTTGAAGTTAGTTTAAAGCCATTTAAATTTAGTTTAACGCCATTTAAAGTTAATTTAACGTCATTTAAGGTTAGTTTAACGCCATTTGAAGTCAGTTTAACGCCATTTGAAGAATGTTTACTGCCATTTGAAGCACGTTAAACGCCATTTAAAGTTAGTTTAACGCCATTTCAAGTTCGTTTAATGGCATTTAAAGTTAGTTTAACACCTTTTGAAGTTAGTTTAACACCATTTGAAGTTAGTTTAATGGCATGTAAAGTTAGTTTAGCGCCATTTGAAGTTAGTTTAACGCCATTTGTAGTTAGTTTAATGCCATTTGAAGTTAGTTTAACGCCATTTGAAGTAAGAGTAACGTCATTTGAAATTCGTTTAACGCGTTGTGAAGTTAGTTTAACACCAGTTGAAGTTAGTTTAACGCCATTTGAAGTTAGTTTAATGCCATTTGAAGTGAGTTTACCGCCATTTAAAGTTCGTTCAATGCCAATTAAAGTTAGTTTAATGCCATTTATAGTTAGTTGAATGCTATTTAAAGTAAGTTGAACGCTATTTAAAGTTAGTTTAACGCCATTTGAAGAATGTTTACAGCCATTTGAAGCACGTTTAACGCCATTTAAAGTTAGTTTCACTTCATTTAAAGTCTGTTTAATGCCATATGAAGTTAGTTTAACCCCATTTGAAGTTAGTTTACTGCCTTTTGAAGTTAGTTTAACGCCATTTGAAGTTAGTCTAATGCCATTTAAAGTTAGTTTAACACCTTTTGAAGTTAGTTTAACACCATTTGAAGCTAGTTTAATGCCATTTAAAGTTAGTTTAATTCCATTTAAAGTTAGTTTTATGTCATTTCAAGTTAGTTTAACGCCTTTGAAGTTAGTTTAACACCAGTTGAAGTTAGTTTAACGTCATTTGAAGTTAGTTTAACGCCATTTAAAGTTCGTTCAATGCCATTTAAAATAAGTTGAACGCCTTTTAAAGTTAGGTGAACACCATTTGAAGTTAGTTTAATGCCGTTTAAAGGTTATTTAATGCCATTTAAAGTTAGTTGAACGCTATTTAATGTTAGTTGAACGATATTTAAAGTTAGTTTAACGCCATTTGAAGTTAGTTTAATGCCATTTGAAGTTAGTTTAACGCCATTTGAAGTTAGTTTAACGTCATTTGCAGTTAACTTAACGCCATTTTAAGTTAGCTTAACGCCATTTGAAGTTAGTTTAATGCCATTTGAATTTAGTTTAAAGCCATTTAAAGTTAATTTAACGTCATTTAAAGTTAGTTTAACGCCATTTGAAGTTAGTTTAGCGCAGTTTGAAGAACGTTTACTGCCATTTGAAGCACGTTAAACGCCATTTGAAGTTAGTTTAACGCCATTTGAAGTAAGTTTTACGCCAGTTGAAGTTAGTTTAACGCCATTTGAAGTTAGCTTAACGCCATTTGAAGTTAGTTTAATGCTATTTAAAGTTCGTTCAATGCCGCCAAAGTTAGTTTAATGCCATTTTAAGTTTGTTTTATTGGTTCAATTGAATTAATACGATTTTAAAAAGTTAGTTTAGCGCCATTTGAAGTTAGTTTAACGCCATTTGAAGTTAGTTTAACGCAGTTTGAAGAACGTTTACTGCCATTTGAAGCACGTTAAACGCCATTTGAAGTTAGTTTAACGCCATATGAAGTTAGTTTAACGCCATTTGAAGTTCGTTCAATGCCATTTAAAGTTAGTTTAACGCCATATATAGTTAGTTGAATGCTATTTAAAGTAAGTTGAACGCTATTTAAAGTTAGTTTAACGCCATTTGAAGAACGTTTACTGCCATATGAAGCACGTAAAACGCCATATAAAGTTAGTTTCACTTCATTAAAAATCTGTTTAATGCCAAATGAAGTTAGTTTAACGCCATTTGAAGTTAGGTTAACACCTTTTGAAGTTAGTTTAATGCCATTTAAAGTTAGTTTAATGCCATTTAAAGTTAGTTTTTGTCATTTCAAGTTAGTTTAATGCAATTTAAAGTTAGTTTAGCGCCATTTGAAGTTAGTTTAATGCCATTTGAAGTTAGTTTAACGCCATTTGAAGTTAGTTATCGTCATTTGAAGTTAGTTTAACGCCTTTTTAAGTTAGTTTAACACCAGTTGAAGTTAGTTTAACGCCATTTGAAGTTAGTTTAACTCCATTTTGAAGTTAATAGTGTAACGCCATTTTAAAGTTCGTTCAATGCCAATTTTAAAGTTAGTTAAACGCCATTTTATAGTTAGTTGAACGCTATTTAATGTAAGTTGGTAGTTTTACAATTTAGGTGAACACCATTTGAAGTTAGTTTAATGCATTTCATAGTATATACAGTTCCCTTTAAAAGTTAGTTAACGAACACAATTATTGTTGTTAGTTGAACGCTATTTAAAAGTTAGTTTAGCCCATTTAAGATTGAGTTTTAACGACATTTGAAGTTGGATTTAAAGCCATTTGAAGTTAGTTTAATGCCATTTAATTGGTTTAACGCCATTTAAAGTTAATTTAACGTCATTTAAGGTTAGTTTAACGCCATTTGAAGTCAGTTTAACGCCATTTGAAGAATGTTTACTGCCATTTGAAGCACGTTAAACGCCATTTAAAGTTAGTTTAACGCCATTTCAAGTTAGTTTAATGGCATTTAAAGTTAGTTTAACACCTTTTGAAGTTAGTTTAACACCATTTGAAGTTAGTTTAATGGCATGTAAAGTTAGTTTAGCGCCATTTGAAGTTAGTTTAACGCCATTTGTAGTTAGTTTAATGCCATTTGAAGTTAGTTTAACGCCATTTGAAGTAAGTGTAACGTCATTTGAAATTCGTTTAACGCCTTGTGAAGTTAGTTTAACACCAGTTGAAGTTAGTTTAACGCCATTTGAAGTTAGTTTAATGCCATTTGAAGTGAGTTTACCGCCATTTAAAGTTCGTTCAATGCCAATTAAAGTTAGTTTAATGCCATTTATAGTTAGTTGAATGCTATTTAAAGTAAGTTGAACGCTATTTAAAGTTAGTTTAACGCCATTTGAAGAATGTTTACAGCCATTTGAAGCACGTTTAACGCCATTTAAAGTTAGTTTCACTTCATTTAAAGTCTGTTTAATGCCATATGAAGTTAGTTTAACGCCATTTGAAGTTAGTTTACTGCCTTTTGAAGTTAGTTTAACGCCATTTGAAGTTAGTCTAATGCCATTTAAAGTTAGTTTAACACCTTTTGAAGTTAGTTTAACACCATTTGAAGCTAGTTTAATGCCATTTAAAGTTAGTTTAATTCCATTTAAAGTTAGTTTTATGTCATTTCAAGTTAGTTTAACGCCTTTGAAGTTAGTTTAACACCAGTTGAAGTTAGTTTAACGTCATTTGAAGTTAGTTTAACGCCATTTAAAGTTCGTTCAATGCCATTTAAAATAAGTTGAACGCCTTTTAAAGTTAGGTGAACACCATTTGAAGTTAGTTTAATGCCGTTTAAAGTTTATTTAATGCCATTTAAAGTTAGTTGAATGCTATTAATGATAGTTGAACGCTATTTAAAGTTAGTTTAATGCCATTTGAAGTTAGTTTAACGCCATTTGAAGTTAGTTTAACGTCATTTGCAGTTAACTTAACGCCATTCTAAGTTAGCTTAACGCCATTTGAAGTTAGTTTAATGCCATTTGAATTTAGTTTAAAGCCATTTAAAGTTAATTTAACGTCATTTAAAATTAGTTTAACGCCATTTGAAGTTAGTTTAGTTTGAAGAACGTTTACGCCATTTGAAGCACGTTAAACGCCATTTGAAGTTAGTTTAACGCCATTTGAAGTTAGTTTAACGCCATTTGAAGTTTTAATGCCATTTAAAGTTAGTTTAACGCCATAGTTAGTTGAAGTTAATACTTAACGCTATTTAAAGTTAGTTTAACGCCATTTGAAGAACGTTTACTGCCATTGAAGCAAGTTAAACGCCATTTTGAAGTTAGTTTAACGCCATTTGAAGTTAGTTTAACACCTTTTGAAGTTAGTTTAATGCCATTTAAAGTAAGTTTAATGCCATTTAAAGTTTGTTTTTGTCATTTCAAGTTAGATTAATGCAATTTAAAGTTAGTTTATCGCCATTTGAAGTTAGTTTAACGCCATTTGAAGTTAGTTTAGCGCAGTTTGAAGAACGTTTACTGCCATTTGAAGCACGTTAAACGCCATTTGAAGTTAGTTTAACGCCATTTGAAGTTAGTTTAACGCCATTTGAAGTTCGTTCTATGCCATTTAAAGTTAATTTAACGCCATATATAGTTAGTTGAATGCTATTTAAAGTAAGTTGAACGATATTTAAAGTTAGTTTAACGCCATTTGAAGAACGTTTACTGCCATATGAAGCACGTTTAACGCCATATAGAGTTCGTTTCACTTCATTTAAAACCTCTTTTCCAAATGAAGTTAGTTTAACGCCATTTGAAGTTAGTTTAACACCTTTTGAAGTTAGTTTAATGCCATTTAAAGTTAGTTTAATGCCATTTAAAGTTTGTTTTTGTCATTTCAAGTTAGATTAATGCAATTTAAAGTTAGTTTAGCGCCATTTGAAGTTAGTTTAACGCCTTTTTAAGTTAGTTTAACACCAGTTGAAGTTAGTTTAACGCCATTTGAAGTTAGTTTAACTCCATTTGAAGTTAGTGTAACGCCATTTAAAGTTCGTTCAATGCCATTTAAAGTTAGTTAAACGCCATTTATAGTTAGTTGAACGCTATTTAAAGTAAGTTGAAGGCCGTTTTTTTGTCATTTCAAGTTAGTTTAATGCCATTTAAAGTTATTTTAGCGACATTTGAAGTTAGTTTAACGCCATTTGAAGTTAGTTTAATGACATTTGAAATTAGTTTAACGCCATTTGATGTTAGTTTAACGTCATTTGAAGTTAGTTTAACGCCATTTAATGTTCGTTCAATGCCATTTAAAGTAAGTTGAACGCCTTTTAAAGTTAGGTGAACACCATTTGAAGTTAGTTTAATGCCGTTTAAAGGTTATTTAATGCCATTTAAAGTTAGTTGAACGCTATTTAATGTTAGTTGAACGATATTTAAAGTTAGTTTAACGCCATTTGAAGTTAGTTTAATGCCATATGCAGTTAGTTTAACGCCATTTGAAGTTAGTTTAATGCCATTTGAAGTTCGTTCAATGCCATTTAAAGTTAGTTTACCGCCATATATAGTTAGTTGAATGCTATTTAAAGTAAGTTGAACGCTATTTAAAGTTAGTTTAACGCCATTTGAAGAACGTTTACTGCCATATGAAGCACGTAAAACGCCATATAAAGTTAGTTTCACTTCATTTAAAATCTGTTTAATGCCAATTGAAGTTAGTTTAACGCCATTTGAAGTTAGTTTAACACCTTTTGAAGTTAGTTTAATGCCATTTAAAGTTAGTTTAATGCCATTTTAAGTTAGTTTTTGTCATTTTAAGTTAGTTTAATGCAATTTAAAGTTAGTTTAGCGCCATTTGAAGTTAGTTTAATGCCATTTTAAGTTAGTTTAACGCCATTTGAAGTTAGTTATCGTCATTTGAAGTTAGTTTAACGCCTTTTTAAATTAGTTTAACACCAGTTGAAGTTAGTTTAACGCCATTTGAAGTAGTTTAACTCCATTTGAAGTTAGTGTAACGCCATTTAAAGTTCGTTCAATGCCATTTAAAGTTAGTTAAACGCCATTTATAGTTAGTTGAACGCTATTTAATGTAAGTTGAAGGCCGTTTCAATTTAGGTGAACACCATTTGAAGTTAGTTTAATGCCATTTATAGTATATATAATTCCCTTTAAAGTTAGTTGAACACAATTATTGTTAGTTGAACGCTATTTAAAGTTAGTTTAGCCCCATTTAAAGTTAGTTTAACGACATTTGAAGTTAGTTTAAAGCCATTTGAAGTTAGTTTAAAGCCATTTAAATTTAGTTTAACGCCATTTAAAGTTAATTTAACGTCATTTAAGGTTAGTTTAACGCCATTTGAAGTCAGTTTAACGCCATTTGAAGAATGTTTACTGCCATTTGAAGCACGTTAAACGCCATTTAAAGTTAGTTTAACGCCATTTCAAGTTCGTTTAATGGCATTTAAAGTTAGTTTAACACCTTTTGAAGTTAGTTTAACACCATTTGAAGTTAGTTTAATGGCATGTAAAGTTAGTTTAGCGCCATTTGAAGTTAGTTTAACGCCATTTGTAGTTAGTTTAATGCCATTTGAAGTTAGTTTAACGCCATTTGAAGTAAGTGTAACGTCATTTGAAATTCGTTTAACGCGTTGTGAAGTTAGTTTAACACCAGTTGAAGTTAGTTTAACGCCATTTGAAGTTAGTTTAATGCCATTTGAAGTGAGTTTACCGCCATTTAAAGTTCGTTCAATGCCAATTAAAGTTAGTTTAATGCCATTTATAGTTAGTTGAATGCTATTTAAAGTAAGTTGAACGCTATTTAAAGTTAGTTTAACGCCATTTGAAGAATGTTTACAGCCATTTGAAGCACGTTTAACGCCATTTAAAGTTAGTTTCACTTCATTTAAAGTCTGTTTAATGCCATATGAAGTTAGTTTAACGCCATTTGAAGTTAGTTTACTGCCTTTTGAAGTTAGTTTAACGCCATTTGAAGTTAGTCTAATGCCATTTAAAGTTAGTTTAACACCTTTTGAAGTTAGTTTAACACCATTTGAAGCTAGTTTAATGCCATTTAAAGTTAGTTTAATTCCATTTAAAGTTAGTTTTATGTCATTTCAAGTTAGTTTAACGCCTTTGAAGTTAGTTTAACACCAGTTGAAGTTAGTTTAACGTCATTTGAAGTTAGTTTAACGCCATTTAAAGTTCGTTCAATGCCATTTAAAATAAGTTGAACGCCTTTTAAAGTTAGGTGAACACCATTTGAAGTTAAGAGTGAACACCATTTGATTAATTTAATGCCGTTTTAAAGGTTATTTAATGCCATTTAAAGTTAGTTGAGCGCTATTTAATGTTAGTTGAACGATATTTAAAAAAGTTAGTTTAACGCCATTTGAAGTTAGTTTAATGCCATTTGAAGTTAGTTTAACGCCATTTGAAGTTAGTTTAACGTCATTTGCAGTTAACTTAACGCCATTTAAGTTAACAACGCCATTTGAAGTTAGTTTAATGCCATTTGAATTTAGTTTTACAAAAGCCATTTAAAAATAGTTTAGCGCCATTTAAAGTTAGTTTAACGCCATTTGAAGTTAGTTTAATGCCATTTGAAGTTAGTTTAACGCCATTTGAAGTAAGTTTAATGCCATTTGAAGTCAGTTTAACGTCATTTGAAGTTAGTTTAACGCCATTTGAAGATCGTTCAATGCCATTTAAAGTTAGTTTAACGCCATATATAGTTAGTTGAATGCAATTTAAAGTAAGTTGAACGCTATCTAGAGTTAGTTTAACGCCATTTGAAGAACGTTTACTGTCATATCAAGCACGTTTAACGCCATATAAAGTTAGTTTCACTTCTTTAAAATCTGTTTAATGCCAAATGAAGTTAGTTTAACGCCATTTGAAGTTAGTTTAACACCATTTGAAGTTAGTTTTACACCATTTGAAGTTAGTTTAATGCCCTTTGAAGTTAGTTTAACGCCATTTGAAGTAAGTTTAACGTCATTTGAAGTTAGTTTATCGCCATTTGAAGTTAGTTTAATGCCATTTGAAGTTAGTTTAACGTCATTTGAAGTTAGTTTAACGCCATTTGAAGTTCGTTCAAGGCCATTTAAAATTAGTTTAACGCCATATATAGTTAGTTGAATGCTATTTAAAGTAAGTTGAACGCTATCTAGAGTTAGTTTAACGCCATTTGAAGAACGTTTACTGCCATATGAAGCACGTTTAAAGCCATGTAAAGTTAGTTTCAATTAATTTAAAATCTGTTTAATGCCAAATGAAGTTAGTTTAACGCCATTTGATGTTAGTTTAACACCATTTGAAGTTAGTTTAATGCCATTTAAAGTTAGTTTTTTGTCATTTCAAGTTAGTTTAATGCCATTTAAAGTGAGTTTAGCGCCATTTGAAGTTACTTTAACGCCATTTGAAGTTAGTTTAATGCCATTTGAAATTAGTTTAACGCCATTTGAAGTTAGTTTAACGTCATTTGAAGTTAGTTTAACGCCTTTTGAAGTTAGTTTAACAACAGTTGAAGTTAGTTTAACGCCATTTGAAGTTAGTTTAACTCCATTTGAAGTTAGTTTAACGCCATTTAAAGTTCGTTCAATGCCATTTAAAGTTAGTTAAACGCCATTTATAGTTAGTTGAACGCTATTTAAAGAAAGTTGAAGGGCGTTTCAATTTCGGTGTACACCATTTGAAGTTAGTTTAATGCCATTTATAGTATATATAATTCCTTTAAAGTTAGTTGAACACAATTGTTGTTGGTTGAACGCTTTATTTAAAGTTAGTTTAACGCCATTTATAGTTAGTTTAACGACATTTGAAGTTAGTTTAAAGCCATATGAAGTTAGTTTAATGCCATTTAAATTTAGTTTAACGCCATTTAAAGTTAATTTAACGTCATTTAAGGTTAGTTTAACGCCATTTGAAGTCAGTTTAACGCCATTTGAAGAATGTTTACTGCCATTTGAAGCACGTTAAACGCCATTTAAAGTTAGTTTAACGCCATTTCAAGTTAGTTTAATGGCATTTAAAGTTAGTTTAACACCTTTTGAAGTTAGTTTAACACCATTTGAAGTTAGTTTAATGGCATGTAAAGTTAGTTTAGCGCCATTTGAAGTTAGTTTAACGCCATTTGTAGTTAGTTTAATGCCATTTGAAGTTAGTTTAACGCCATTTGAAGTAAGTGTAACGTCATTTGAAATTCGTTTAACGCCTTGTGAAGTTAGTTTAACACCAGTTGAAGTTAGTTTAACGCCATTTGAAGTTAGTTTAATGCCATTTGAAGTGAGTTTACCGCCATTTAAAGTTCGTTCAATGCCAATTAAAGTTAGTTTAATGCCATTTATAGTTAGTTGAATGCTATTTAAAGTAAGTTGAACGCTATTTAAAGTTAGTTTAACGCCATTTGAAGAATGTTTACAGCCATTTGAAGCACGTTTAACGCCATTTAAAGTTAGTTTCACTTCATTTAAAGTCTGTTTAATGCCATATGAAGTTAGTTTAACGCCATTTGAAGTTAGTTTACTGCCTTTTGAAGTTAGTTTAACGCCATTTGAAGTTAGTCTAATGCCATTTAAAGTTAGTTTAACACCTTTTGAAGTTAGTTTAACACCATTTGAAGCTAGTTTAATGCCATTTAAAGTTAGTTTAATTCAATTTAAAGTTAGTTTTATGTCATTTCAAGTTAGTTTAACGCCTTTGAAGTTAGTTTAACACCAGTTGAAGTTAGTTTAACGTCATTTGAAGTTAGTTTAACGCCATTTAAAGTTCGTTCAATGTCATTTAAAGTAAGTTGAACGCCTTTTAAAGTTAGGTGAACACCATTTGAAGTTAGTTTAATGCCGTTTAAAGGTTATTTAATGCCATTTAAAGTTAGTTGAACGCTATTTAATGTTAGTTGAACGATATTTAAAGTTAGTTTAACGCCATTTGAAGTTAGTTTATTGCCATTTGAAGTTAGTTTAACGCCATTTGAAGTTAGTTTAACGTCATTTGCAGTTAACTTAACGCCATTCTAAGTTAGCTTAACGCCATTTGAAGTTAGTTTAATGCCATTTGAATTTAGTTTAAAGCCATTTAAAGTTAATTTAACGTCATTTAAAATTAGTTTAACGCCATTTGAAGTTAGTTTAGCGCAGTTTGAAGAACGTTTACTGCCATTTGAAGCACGTTAAACGCCATTTGAAGTTAGTTTAACGCCATTTGAAGTTAGTTTAACGCCATTTGAAGTTCGTTCAATGCCATTTAAAGTTAGTTTAACGCCATATATAGTTAGTTGAATGCTATTTAAAGTAAGTTGAACGCTATTTAAAGTTAGTTTAACGCCATTTGAAGAACGTTTACTGCCATATGAAGCACGTTTAACGCCATATAAAGTTCGTTTCACTTCATTTAAAATCTGTTTAATGGCAAATGAAGTTAGTTTAACGCCATTTGAAGTTAGTTTAACACCTTTTGAAGTTAGTTTAATGCCATTTAAAGTAAGTTTAATGCCATTTAAAGTTTGTTTTTGTCATTTCAAGTTAGATTAATGCAATTTAAAGTTAGTTTATCGCCATTTGAAGTTAGTTTAACGCCATTTGAAGTTAGTTTAGCGCAGTTTGAAGAACGTTTACTGCCATTTGAAGCACGTTAAACGCCATTTGAAGTTAGTTTAACGCCATTTGAAGTTAGTTTAACGCCATTTGAAGTTCGTTCTATGCCATTTAAAGTTAATTTAACGCCATATATAGTTAGTTGAATGCTATTTAAAGTAAGTTGAACGATATTTAAAGTTAGTTTAACGCCATTTGAAGAACGTTTACTGCCATATGAAGCACGTTTAACGCCATATAAAGTTCGTTTCACTTCATTTAAAATCTCTTTTCCAAATGAAGTTAGTTTAACGCCATTTGAAGTTAGTTTAACACCTTTTGAAGTTAGTTTAATGCCATTTAAAGTTAGTTTAATGCCATTTAAAGTTTGTTTTTGTCATTTCAAGTTAGATTAATGCAATTTAAAGTTAGTTTAGCGCCATTTGAAGTTAGTTTAACGCCATTTGAAGTTAGTTTAATGCCATTTCAAGTTAGTTTAACGCCATTTGAAGTTAGTTTAACGTCATTTGAAGTTAGTTTAACGCCTTTTTAAGTTAGTTTAACACCAGTTGAAGTTAGTTTAACGCCATTTGAAGTTAGTTTAACTCCATTTGAAGTTAGTGTAACGCCATTTAAAGTTCGTTCAATGCCATTTAAAGTTAGTTAAACGCCATTTATAGTTAGTTGAACGCTATTTAAAGTAAGTTGAAGGCCGTTTCAATTTAGGTGAACACCATTTGAAGTTAGTTTAATGCCATTTATAGTATATATAATGCCCTTTAAAGTTAGTTGAACACTATTATTGTTAGTTGAACGCTATTTAAAGTTACTTTAGCTCCATTTAAAGTTAGTATAACGTCATTTGAAGTTAGTTTAACACCATTTGAAGTTAGTTTAACACCATTTAAAGTTATTTTTACTCCATTTAAAGCGCATTTAACACCATTTAAAGTTTGTTTCACGCCATTTAAAGTTTCTCTAACGCCATTTAAAGTTCGTTTAACGCCAATTAAAGTTAGTTTAAGGCCATTTAATGTTAATTTATTGTCATTTAATGTTAGTTTAACGCTATTTGAAGTTAGTTAACGCTATTTGAAGAACGTTTACTGCCATGTGAAGCACGTTTAACGCCATTTATAGATAGCTTAACGCCTTTTCAAGTTAGTTTAATGCAATTTAAAGTTAGTTTAACACCATTTGAAGTTAGTTTAATGCCATTTCAAGTTAATTTAATGCCATTTAAAGATAGTTTAGCGCCATTTGAAGTTAGTTTAACGATATTTGAAGTTAGTTTAATGCCATTTGAAGTTGTTGAACGCCATTTGAAGTTAGTTTAACGTCATTTGCAGTTAGTTTAACGCCATTTAAAGTTAGCTTAACACCATTTGAAGTTAGTTTAATGCCATATGAAGTTAGTTTAACGAAATTTGAAACGCATTTAACGCTATTTAACGTTTGTTTCACGCTATTTGAAGTTGGTTTACTGCCACTTGAAGCACGTTTAACGCCATTTACAGTTAGTTTAACGCCATTTCAAGTTAGTTTAATGCCATTTAAAGTTAGTTTAACACCTTTTGAAGTTAGTTTAACACCATTTGAAGTTAGTTTAATGCCATTTAAAGTTAGTTTAAAGCCATTTAAAGTTAGTTATACGTCATATCAAGTTAGTTTAACGCCATTTGAAGTTAGTTTAACGTTATTTGCAGTTAGTTTAACGCCATTAAAAGTTACTTTAACGCCATTTAAGGTTAGTTTAATGCCATTTAAAGTTAGTTTAACACCTTTTGAAGTTAGTTTAACACCATTTCAAGTTAGTTTAATGCCATTTAAAGTTAGTTTAAAGCCATTTAAAGTTAGTTATACGTCATTTCAAGTTAGTTTAACGCCATTTGAAGTTAGTTTAACGTTATTTGCAGTTAGTTTAACGCCATTAAAAGTTACTTTAACCCCATTTAAGGTTAGTTTAATGCCATTTTAAGTTAGTTTAACACCTTTTAAAGTTAGTTTAACACCATTTGAAGTTAGTTTAATGCCATTTAAAGTTAGTTTAACGCCATTTAATGTTAGTTATACGTCATTTCAAGTTAGTTTAACGCCATTTGAAGTTAGTTTAACGTCATTTGCAGTTGGTTTAACGCCATTAAAAGTTAGTTTAACGCGATTTGAAGTTAGTTTAATACCATTTAAACTTAGTTTAACGCCTTTTGAAGTTAGTTTAATGACATTTGAAGTTAGTTTAATGCCATTTAAAGTTAGTTTAACGCCTTTTGAAGTTAGTTTAACACCATTTGAAGTTAGTTTAATGCCATTTAAGTTAGTTTAACGCCATTTTAAGTTAGTTATACTTCATTTCAAGTTAGTTTAACGCCATTTGAAGTTAGTTTAACGTCATTTGCAGTTAGTTTAACGCCATTTGAAGTGAGTTTAATGCCATTTAAATTTAGTTTAACGCCATTTAAAGTTAATTTAACGTCATTTAAAGTTAGTTTAATGCCATTTGAAGTTAGTTTAACGTAATAGGAAGAACGTTTACTGCCATTGAAGCAAGTTAAATGCCATTTAAAGTTAGTTTAATGCCATTTAAAGTTAGTTTAACACCTTTTGAAGTTAGTTTTACACCACTTGAAGTTAGTTTAATGCCATTTAAAGTTAGTTTAACGCCATTTAAAGTTAGGTTTACGTCATTTCAAGTTAGGTTAATGCCATTTAAAGATAGTTTAGCGCCATTTGAAGTTAGTTTAACGCTATTTGAAGTTAGTTTAATGCCATTTGAAGTTAGTTTAACGCCATTTGAAGTTAGTTTAACGTCATTTGAAGTTAGTTTAACGCCATTTGAAGTTAGTTTAATGCCATTTGAAGTTAGTTTAACGTCATTTGAAGTTAGTTTAACGCCATTTGAAGTTCGTTCAATGCCATTTAAAGTTAGTTTAACGCCATATATAGTTAGTTGTATGCTATTTTAAGTAAGTTGAACGCTATCTAGAGTTAGTTTAACGCCATTTGAAGAACGTTTACTGCCATATGAAGCACATTTAACGCCATATAAAGTTAGTTTCACTTCATTTAAAATCTATTTAATGCCAAATGAAGTTAGTTTAACACCATTTGAAGTTAGTTTAACACCATTTGAAGTTAGTTTAATGCCATTTAAAGTTAGTTTTTTTGTCATTTCAAGTTAGTTTAATGCCATTTAAAGTTATTTTAGCGACATTTGAAGTTAGTTTAACGCCATTTGAAGTTAGTTTAATGACATTTGAAATTAGTTTAACGCCATTTGATGTTAGTTTAACGTCATTTGAAGTTAGTTTAACGCCATTTAATGTTCGTTCAATGCCATTTAAAGTAAGTTGAACGCCTTTTAAAGTTAGGTGAACACCATTTGAAGTTAGTTTAATGCCGTTTAAAGGTTATTTAATGCCATTTAAAGTTAGTTGAACGCTATTTAATGTTAGTTGAACGATATTTAAAGTTAGTTTAACGCCATTTGAAGTTAGTTTAATGCCATATGCAGTTAGTTTAACGCCATTTGAAGTTAGTTTAATGCCATTTGAAGTTCGTTCAATGCCATTTAAAGTTAGTTTACCGCCATATATAGTTAGTTGAATGCTATTTAAAGTAAGTTGAACGCTATTTAAAGTTAGTTTAACGCCATTTGAAGAACGTTTACTGCCATATGAAGCACGTAAAACGCCATATAAAGTTAGTTTCACTTCATTTAAAATCTGTTTAATGCCAATTGAAGTTAGTTTAACGCCATTTGAAGTTAGTTTAACACCTTTTGAAGTTAGTTTAATGCCATTTAAAGTTAGTTTAATGCCATTTTAAGTTAGTTTTTGTCATTTTAAGTTAGTTTAATGCAATTTAAAGTTAGTTTAGCGCCATTTGAAGTTAGTTTAATGCCATTTTAAGTTAGTTTAACGCCATTTGAAGTTAGTTATCGTCATTTGAAGTTAGTTTAACGCCTTTTTAAATTAGTTTAACACCAGTTGAAGTTAGTTTAACGCCATTTGAAGTAGTTTAACTCCATTTGAAGTTAGTGTAACGCCATTTAAAGTTCGTTCAATGCCATTTAAAGTTAGTTAAACGCCATTTATAGTTAGTTGAACGCTATTTAATGTAAGTTGAAGGCCGTTTCAATTTAGGTGAACACCATTTGAAGTTAGTTTAATGCCATTTATAGTATATATAATTCCCTTTAAAGTTAGTTGAACACAATTATTGTTAGTTGAACGCTATTTAAAGTTAGTTTAGCCCCATTTAAAGTTAGTTTAACGACATTTGAAGTTAGTTTAAAGCCATTTGAAGTTAGTTTAAAGCCATTTAAATTTAGTTTAACGCCATTTAAAGTTAATTTAACGTCATTTAAGGTTAGTTTAACGCCATTTGAAGTCAGTTTAACGCCATTTGAAGAATGTTTACTGCCATTTGAAGCACGTTAAACGCCATTTAAAGTTAGTTTAACGCCATTTCAAGTTCGTTTAATGGCATTTAAAGTTAGTTTAACACCTTTTGAAGTTAGTTTAACACCATTTGAAGTTAGTTTAATGGCATGTAAAGTTAGTTTAGCGCCATTTGAAGTTAGTTTAACGCCATTTGTAGTTAGTTTAATGCCATTTGAAGTTAGTTTAACGCCATTTGAAGTAAGAGTAACGTCATTTGAAATTCGTTTAACGCGTTGTGAAGTTAGTTTAACACCAGTTGAAGTTAGTTTAACGCCATTTGAAGTTAGTTTAATGCCATTTGAAGTGAGTTTACCGCCATTTAAAGTTCGTTCAATGCCAATTAAAGTTAGTTTAATGCCATTTATAGTTAGTTGAATGCTATTTAAAGTAAGTTGAACGCTATTTAAAGTTAGTTTAACGCCATTTGAAGAATGTTTACAGCCATTTGAAGCACGTTTAACGCCATTTAAAGTTAGTTTCACTTCATTTAAAGTCTGTTTAATGCCATATGAAGTTAGTTTAACCCCATTTGAAGTTAGTTTACTGCCTTTTGAAGTTAGTTTAACGCCATTTGAAGTTAGTCTAATGCCATTTAAAGTTAGTTTAACACCTTTTGAAGTTAGTTTAACACCATTTGAAGCTAGTTTAATGCCATTTAAAGTTAGTTTAATTCCATTTAAAGTTAGTTTTATGTCATTTCAAGTTAGTTTAACGCCTTTGAAGTTAGTTTAACACCAGTTGAAGTTAGTTTAACGTCATTTGAAGTTAGTTTAACGCCATTTAAAGTTCGTTCAATGCCATTTAAAATAAGTTGAACGCCTTTTAAAGTTAGTTGAACGCCTTTTAAAGTTAGGTGAACACCATTTGAAGTTAGTTTAATGCCGTTTAAAGGTTATTTAATGCCATTTAAAGTTAGTTGAACGCTATTTAATGTTAGTTGAACGATATTTAAAGTTAGTTTAACGCCATTTGAAGTTAGTTTAATGCCATTTGAAGTTAGTTTAACGCCATTTGAAGTTAGTTTAACGTCATTTGCAGTTAACTTAACGCCATTTTAAGTTAGCTTAACGCCATTTGAAGTTAGTTTAATGCCATTTGAATTTAGTTTAAAGCCATTTAAAGTTAATTTAACGTCATTTAAAGTTAGTTTAACGCCATTTGAAGTTAGTTTAGCGCAGTTTGAAGAACGTTTACTGCCATTTGAAGCACGTTAAACGCCATTTGAAGTTAGTTTAACGCCATTTGAAGTTAGTTTAACGCCATTTGAAGTTCGTTCAATGCCATTTAAAGTTAGTTTAACGCCATATATAGTTAGTTGAATGCTATTTAAAGTAAGTTGAACGCTATTTAAAGTTAGTTTAACGCCATTTGAAGAACGTTTACTGCCATATGAAGCACGTTTAACGCCATATAAAGTTCGTTTCACTTCATTTAAAATCTGTTTAATGCCAAATGAAGTTAGTTTAACGCCATTTGAAGTTAGTTTAACACCTTTTGAAGTTAGTTTAATGCCACTTAAAGTTAGTTTAATGCCATTTAAAGTTTGTTTTTGTCATTTCAAGTTAGATTAATGCAATTTAAAGTTAGTTTAGCGCCATTTGAAGTTAGTTTAACGCCATTTGAAGTTAGTTTAACGCAGTTTGAAGAACGTTTACTGCCATTTGAAGCACGTTAAACGCCATTTGAAGTTAGTTTAACGCCATATGAAGTTAGTTTAACGCCATTTGAAGTTCGTTCAATGCCATTTAAAGTTAGTTTAACGCCATATATAGTTAGTTGAATGCTATTTAAAGTAAGTTGAACGCTATTTAAAGTTAGTTTAACGCCATTTGAAGAACGTTTACTGCCATATGAAGCACGTAAAACGCCATATAAAGTTAGTTTCACTTCATTAAAAATCTGTTTAATGCCAAATGAAGTTAGTTTAACGCCATTTGAAGTTAGGTTAACACCTTTTGAAGTTAGTTTAATGCCATTTAAAGTTAGTTTAATGCCATTTAAAGTTAGTTTTTGTCATTTCAAGTTAGTTTAATGCAATTTAAAGTTAGTTTAGCGCCATTTGAAGTTAGTTTAATGCCATTTGAAGTTAGTTTAACGCCATTTGAAGTTAGTTATCGTCATTTGAAGTTAGTTTAACGCCTTTTTAAGTTAGTTTAACACCAGTTGAAGTTAGTTTAACGCCATTTGAAGTTAGTTTAACTCCATTTGAAGTTAGTGTAACGCCATTTAAAGTTCGTTCAATGCCATTTAAAGTTAGTTAAACGCCATTTATAGTTAGTTGAACGCTATTTAATGTAAGTTGAAGGCCGTTTCAATTTAGGTGAACACCATTTGAAGTTAGTTTAATGCCATTTATAGTATATATAATTCCCTTTAAAGTTAGTTGAACACAATTATTGTTAGTTGAACGCTATTTAAAGTTAGTTTAGCCCCATTTAAAGTTAGTTTAACGACATTTGAAGTTAGTTTAAAGCCATTTGAAGTTAGTTTAATGCCATTTAAATTTAGTTTAACGCCATTTAAAGTTAATTTAACGTCATTTAAGGTTAGTTTAACGCCATTTGAAGTCAGTTTAACGCCATTTGAAGAATGTTTACTGCCATTTGAAGCACGTTAAACGCCATTTAAAGTTAGTTTAACGCCATTTCAAGTTAGTTTAATGGCATTTAAAGTTAGTTTAACACCTTTTGAAGTTAGTTTAACACCATTTGAAGTTAGTTTAATGGCATGTAAAGTTAGTTTAGCGCCATTTGAAGTTAGTTTAACGCCATTTGTAGTTAGTTTAATGCCATTTGAAGTTAGTTTAACGCCATTTGAAGTAAGTGTAACGTCATTTGAAATTCGTTTAACGCCTTGTGAAGTTAGTTTAACACCAGTTGAAGTTAGTTTAACGCCATTTGAAGTTAGTTTAATGCCATTTGAAGTGAGTTTACCGCCATTTAAAGTTCGTTCAATGCCAATTAAAGTTAGTTTAATGCCATTTATAGTTAGTTGAATGCTATTTAAAGTAAGTTGAACGCTATTTAAAGTTAGTTTAACGCCATTTGAAGAATGTTTACAGCCATTTGAAGCACGTTTAACGCCATTTAAAGTTAGTTTCACTTCATTTAAAGTCTGTTTAATGCCATATGAAGTTAGTTTAACGCCATTTGAAGTTAGTTTACTGCCTTTTGAAGTTAGTTTAACGCCATTTGAAGTTAGTCTAATGCCATTTAAAGTTAGTTTAACACCTTTTGAAGTTAGTTTAACACCATTTGAAGCTAGTTTAATGCCATTTAAAGTTAGTTTAATTCAATTTAAAGTTAGTTTTATGTCATTTCAAGTTAGTTTAACGCCTTTGAAGTTAGTTTAACACCAGTTGAAGTTAGTTTAACGTCATTTGAAGTTAGTTTAACGCCATTTAAAGTTCGTTCAATGCCATTTAAAGTAAGTTGAACGCCTTTTAAAGTTAGGTGAACACCATTTGAAGTTAGTTTAATGCCGTTTAAAGGTTATTTAATGCCATTTAAAGTTAGTTGAACGCTATTTAATGTTAGTTGAACGATATTTAAAGTTAGTTTAACGCCATTTGAAGTTAGTTTATTGCCATTTGAAGTTAGTTTAACGCCATTTGAAGTTAGTTTAACGTCATTTGCAGTTAACTTAACGCCATTCTAAGTTAGCTTAACGCCATTTGAAGTTAGTTTAATGCCATTTGAATTTAGTTTAAAGCCATTTAAAGTTAATTTAACGTCATTTAAAATTAGTTTAACGCCATTTGAAGTTAGTTTAGCGCAGTTTGAAGAACGTTTACTGCCATTTGAAGCACGTTAAACGCCATTTGAAGTTAGTTTAACGCCATTTGAAGTTAGTTTAACGCCATTTGAAGTTCGTTCAATGCCATTTAAAGTTAGTTTAACGCCATATATAGTTAGTTGAATGCTATTTAAAGTAAGTTGAACGCTATTTAAAGTTAGTTTAACGCCATTTGAAGAACGTTTACTGCCATATGAAGCACGTTTAACGCCATATAAAGTTCGTTTCACTTCATTTAAAATCTGTTTAATGGCAAATGAAGTTAGTTTAACGCCATTTGAAGTTAGTTTAACACCTTTTGAAGTTAGTTTAATGCCATTTAAAGTAAGTTTAATGCCATTTAAAGTTTGTTTTTGTCATTTCAAGTTAGATTAATGCAATTTAAAGTTAGTTTATCGCCATTTGAAGTTAGTTTAACGCCATTTGAAGTTAGTTTAGCGCAGTTTGAAGAACGTTTACTGCCATTTGAAGCACGTTAAACGCCATTTGAAGTTAGTTTAACGCCATTTGAAGTTAGTTTAACGCCATTTGAAGTTCGTTCTATGCCATTTAAAGTTAATTTAACGCCATATATAGTTAGTTGAATGCTATTTAAAGTAAGTTGAACGATATTTAAAGTTAGTTTAACGCCATTTGAAGAACGTTTACTGCCATATGAAGCACGTTTAACGCCATATAGAGTTCGTTTCACTTCATTTAAAACCTCTTTTCCAAATGAAGTTAGTTTAACGCCATTTGAAGTTAGTTTAACACCTTTTGAAGTTAGTTTAATGCCATTTAAAGTTAGTTTAATGCCATTTAAAGTTTGTTTTTGTCATTTCAAGTTAGATTAATGCAATTTAAAGTTAGTTTAGCGCCATTTGAAGTTAGTTTAACGCCTTTTTAAGTTAGTTTAACACCAGTTGAAGTTAGTTTAACGCCATTTGAAGTTAGTTTAACTCCATTTGAAGTTAGTGTAACGCCATTTAAAGTTCGTTCAATGCCATTTAAAGTTAGTTAAACGCCATTTATAGTTAGTTGAACGCTATTTAAAGTAAGTTGAAGGCCGTTTCAATTTAGGTGAACACCATTTGAAGTTAGTTTAATGCCATTTATAGTATATATAATGCCCTTTAAAGTTAGTTGAACACTATTATTGTTAGTTGAACGCTATTTAAAGTTACTTTAGCTCCATTTAAAGTTAGTATAACGTCATTTGAAGTTAGTTTAACACCATTTGAAGTTAGTTTAACACCATTTAAAGTTATTTTTACTCCATTTAAAGCGCATTTAACACCATTTAAAGTTTGTTTCACGCCATTTAAAGTTTCTCTAACGCCATTTAAAGTTCGTTTAACGCCAATTAAAGTTAGTTTAAGGCCATTTAATGCTAATTTATTGTCATTTAATGTTAGTTTAACGCTATTTGAAGTTAGTTAACGCTATTTGAAGAACGTTTACTGCCATGTGAAGCACGTTTAACGCCATTTATAGTTAGCTTAACGCCTTTTCAAGTTAGTTTAATGCAATTTAAAGTTAGTTTAACACCATTTGAAGTTAGTTTAATGCCATTTCAAGTTAATTTAATGCCATTTAAAGATAGTTTAGCGCCATTTGAAGTTAGTTTAACGATATTTGAAGTTAGTTTAATGCCATTTGAAGTTGTTGAACGCCATTTGAAGTTAGTTTAACGTCATTTGCAGTTAGTTTAACGCCATTTAAAGTTAGCTTAACACCATTTTAAGTTAGTTTAATGCCATATGAAGTTAGTTTAACGAAATTTGAAACGCATTTAACGCTATTTAACGTTTGTTTCACGCTATTTGAAGTTGGTTTACTGCCACTTGAAGCACGTTTAACGCCATTTACAGTTAGTTTAACGCCATTTCAAGTTAGTTTAATGCCATTTAAAGTTAGTTTAACACCTTTTGAAGTTAGTTTAACACCATTTGAAGTTAGTTTAATGCCATTTAAAGTTAGTTTAACGCCATTTAAAGTTAGTTATACGTCTTTTCAAGTTAGTTTAACGCCATTTGAAGTTAGTTTAACGTCATTTGCAGTTAGTTTAAGGCCATTAAAAGTTATTTAACGCCATTTAAGGTTAGTTTAATGCCATTTAAAGTTAGTTTAACACCTTTTGAAGTTAGTTTAACACCATTTGAAGTTAGTTTAATGCCATTTAAAGTTAGTTTAACGCCATTTTAAGTTAGTTATACGTCATTTCAAGTTAGTTCAACGCCATTTGAAGTTAGTTTAACGTCATTTGCAGTTAGTTTAACGCCATTAAAAGTTAGTTTAACGCGATTTGAAGTTAGTTTAATGCCATTTAAACTTAGTTTAACGCCTTTTGAAGTTAGGTTTACACCTTTGAAGTTAGTTTAATGCCATTTAAAGTTAGTTTAACGCCATTTAAAGTTAGGTTTACGTCATTTCAAGTTAGGTTAATGCCATTTATAGATAGTTTAGCGCCATTTGAAGTTAGTTTAACGCCATTTGAAGTTAGTTTAACGTCATTTGAAGTTAGTTTAACGCCATTTGAAGTTATTTTAATGCCATTTGAAGTTAGTTTAACGTCATTTGAAGTTTGTTGAACGCAATTTGAAGTTCGTTCAATGCCATTTAAAGTTAGTTTAACGCCATTTATAGTTAGCTTAACGCCTTTTCAATTTAGTTTAATGCAATTTAAAGTTAGTTTAACACCCTTTGAAGTTAGTTTAACACCATTTGAAGTTAGTTTAATGCCATTTCAAGTTAATTTAATGCCATTTAAAGTTAATTTAGCGCCATTTGAAGTTAGTTTAACGATATTTGAAGTTAGTTTAATGCCATTTGAGGTTAGTTGAACGCCATTTGAAGTTAGTTTAACGTCAGTTGAAGTTAGTTTAACGCCTTTTGAAGTTAGTTTAGCGCCAGTTGAAGTTAGTGTAATGCCATTTGAAGTTAGTTTAGCGCCATTTGAAGTTAGTTTAACGTCATTTGCAGTTAGTTTCACGCCATTTAAAGTTAGTTTAACGACATTTGAAGTTAGTTTAAGGCCATTTGAAGTTAGTTTAATGCCATTTAAATTTAGTTTAATGTCATTTAAAGTTAATTTAACGTCATTTAAAGTTAGTTTAACGCCATTTGAAGTCAGTTTAACGCCATTTGAAGAACGTTTACTGCCATTTGAAGCACGTTAAAAGCCAATTTAAAGTTAGTTTGCGCCATTTCAAGTTAGTTTAATGCCATTTAAAGTTAGTTTAACACGTTTTGAAGTTAGTTTAACACCATTTGAAGTTAGTTTAATGGCATTTAAAGTTAGTTTAGCGCCATTTGAAGTTAGTTTAACGCCATTTGAAGTTAGTTTAATGCCATTTGAAGTTAGTTTAACGCCATTTGAAGTTAGTTTAACGTCATTTGAAGTTAGTTTAACGCCTTTTGAAGTTAGTTTAATACCAGTTGAAGTTAGTTTAACGCCATTTGAAGTTAGTTTAATGCCATTTGAAGTTAGTGTAAAGCCATTTACAGTTCGTTCAATGCCATTTAAAGTTAGTTTAACGCCATTTATAGTTAGTTGAATGCCATTTAAAGTAAGTTGAACTCTATTTAAAGTTAGTTTAACGCCATTTGAAGAACGTTTACAGCCATTTGAAGCACGTTTAATGCCATTTAAAGTTAGTTTCACTTCATTTAAAGTCTGTTTAATGCCATATGAAGTTAGTTGTATGTCATTTCAAGTTAGTTTAATGCCATTTAAAGTTAGTTTCGCGCCATATGAAGTTAGTTTAATGTCTTTTGAAGTTAGTTTAACACCATTTGATGTTAGTCTAATGCCATTTAAAGTAAGTTTAACACCTTTTGAAGTTAGTTTAACACCATTTGAAGTTAGTTTAATGCCATTTAAAGTTAGTTTAATGCCATTTAAAGTTAGTTTTATGTCATTTCAAGTTAGTTTAATGCCATTTAAAGTTAGTTTAGCGTCATTTGAAGTTAGTTTAGCGTCATTTGAAGTTAGTTTAACGCCTTAGAAGTTTGTTTAACACCAGTTGAAGTTAGTTTAACGCCATTTGAAGTTAGTTTAACGCCATTTGAAGTTAGTTTAACGCCATTTAAAGTTCGTTCAATGCCATTTAAAGTAATATGAACGCCATTTAAAGTTAGGTGAACACCATTTGAAGTTAGTTTAATGCCGTTTAAAGTTTATTTAATGCCATTTAAAGTTAGTTGAATGCTATTAATGTTAGTTGAACGCTATTTAAAGTTAGTTTAACGCCATTTGAAGTTAGTTTAATGCCATTTGAAGTTAGTTTAACGCCATTTGAAGTTAGTTTAATGCCATATGAAGTTAGTTTAACGAAATTTGAAACGCATTTAACGCTATTAAACGTTTGTTTCACGCTATTTGAAGTTTGTTTACTGCCATTTGAAGCACGTTTAACGCCATTTACAGTTAGTTTAACGCCATTTCAAGTTAGTTTAATGCCGTTTAAAGTTAGTTTAACACCTTTTGAAGTTAGTTTAACACCATTTTAAGTTAGTTTAATGCCATTTAAAGTTAGTTTAAAGCCATTTAAAGTTAGTTATACGTCATATCAAGTTAGTTTAACGCCATTTGAAGTTAGTTTAACGTTATTTGCAGTTAGTTTAACGCCATTAAAAGTTACTTTAACGCCATTTAAGGTTAGTTTAATGCCATTTAAAGTTAGTTTAACACCTTTTGAAGTTAGTTTAACACCATTTCAAGTTAGTTTAATGCCATTTAAAGTTAGTTTAAAGCCATTTAAAGTTAGTTATACGTCATTTCAAGTTAGTTTAACGCCATTTGAAGTTAGTTTAATGTTATTTGCAGTTAGTTTAACGCCATTAAAAGTTACTTTAACCCCATTTAAGGTTAGTTTAATGCCATTTAAAGTTAGTTTAACACCTTTTAAAGTTAGTTTAACACCATTTGAAGTTAGTTTAATGCCATTTAAAGTTAGTTTAACGCCATTTAATGTTAGTTATACGTCATTTCAAGTTAGTTTAACGCCATTTGAAGTTAGTTTAACGTCATTTGCAGTTGGTTTAACGCCATTAAAAGTTAGTTTAACGCGATTTGAAGTTAGTTTAATACCATTTAAACTTAGTTTAACGCCTTTTGAAGTTAGTTTAATGACATTTGAAGTTAGTTTAATGCCATTTAAAGTTAGTTTAACGCCTTTTGAAGTTAGTTTAACACCATTTGAAGTTAGTTTAATGCCATTTAAGTTAGTTTAACGCCATTTTAAGTTAGTTATACTTCATTTCAAGTTAGTTTAACGCCATTTGAAGTTAGTTTAACGTCATTTGCAGTTAATTTAACGCCATTTGAAGTGAGTTTAATGCCATTTAAATTTAGTTTAACGCCATTTAAAGTTAATTTAACGTCATTTAAAGTTAGTTTAACGCCATTTGAAGTTAGTTTAACGTAATAGGAAGAACGTTTACTGCCATTGAAGCAAGTTAAACGCCATTTAAAGTTAGTTTAATGCCATTTAAAGTTAGTTTAACACCTTTTGAAGTTAGTTTTACACCACTTGAAGTTAGTTTAATGCCATTTAAAGTTAGTTTAACGCCATTTAAAGTTAGGTTTACGTCATTTCAAGTTAGGTTAATGCCATTTAAAGATAGTTTAGCGCCATTTGAAGTTAGTTTAACGCTATTTGAAGTTAGTTTAATGCCATTTGAAGTTAGTTTAACGCCATTTGAAGTTAGTTTAACGTCATTTGAAGTTAGTTTAACGCCATTTGAAGTTAGTTTAATGCCATTTGAAGTTAGTTTAACGTCATTTGAAGTTAGTTTAACGCCATTTGAAGTTCGTTCAATGCCATTTAAAGTTAGTTTAACGCCATATATAGTTAGTTGTATGCTATTTTAAGTAAGTTGAACGCTATCTAGAGTTAGTTTAACGCCATTTGAAGAACGTTTACTGCCATATGAAGCACATTTAACGCCATATAAAGTTAGTTTCACTTCATTTAAAATCTGTTTAATGCCAAATGAAGTTAGTTTAACACCATTTGAAGTTAGTTTAACACCATTTGAAGTTAGTTTAATGCCATTTAAAGTTAGTTTTTTGTCATTTCAAGTTAGTTTAATGCCATTTAAAGTTATTTTAGCGACATTTGAAGTTAGTTTAACGCCATTTGAAGTTAGTTTAATGACATTTGAAATTAGTTTAACGCCATTTGATGTTAGTTTAACGTCATTTGAAGTTAGTTTAACGCCATTTAAAGTTAGGTTTACGTCATTTCAAGTTAGGTTAATGCCATTTAAAGATAGTTTAGCGCCATTTAAAGTTAGTTTAACGCTATTTGAAGTTAGTTTAATGCCATTTGAAGTTTGTTTAACGCCATTTGAAGTTACTTTAACGTCATTTGAAGTTAGTTTAACGCCATTTGAAGTTAGTTTAATGCCATTTGAAGTTAGTTTAACGTCATTTGAAGTTAGTTTAACGCCATTTGAAGTTCGTTCAATGCCATTTAAAGTTAGTTTAACGCCATATATAGTTAGTTGAATGCTATTTTAAGTAACTTGAACGCTATCTAGAGTTAGTTTAAAGCCATTTGAAGAACGTTTACTGCCATATGAAGCACATTTAACGCCATATAAAGTTAGTTTCACTTCATATAAAATCTGTTTAATGCCAAATGAAGTTAGTTTAACACCATTTGAAGTTAGTTTAACATCATTTGAAGTTAGTTTAATGCCATTTAAAGTTAGTTTTTTGTTATTTCAAGTTAGTTTAATGCCATTTAAAGTTATTTTAGCGACATTTGAAGTTAGTTTAACGCCATTTGAAGTTAGTTTAATGACATTTGAAATTAGTTTAACGCCATTTGATGTTAGTTTAACGTCATTTGAAGTTAGTTTAACGCCTTTTGAAGTTAGTTTAACACCAGTTAAAGTTAGTTTAACGCCATTTGAAGTTAGTTTAACTCCATTTGAAGTTAGTTTAACGCCATTTAAAGTTCGTTCAATGCCATTTAAAGTTAGTTAAACGCCATTTATAGTTAGTTGAACGTTATTTAAAGTAAGTTTAACGCTATGTAGAGTTAGTTTAATGCCATTTGAAGAACGTTTACAGCCATTTGAAGCACGTTTAACGCCATTTAAAATTAGTTTCACTTCATTTAAAGTCTGTTTAATGCCATTTGAAGTTAGTTTAATGCCATTTGAAGCGAGTTTAACGCCATTTAAAGTTCGTTCAATGCCATTTAAAGTTAGTTTAATGCCATTTATAGTTAGTTGAATGCTATTTAAAGCAAGTTGAACGCTATTTAAAGTTAGTTAAACGCCATTTGAAGAATGTTTACAGCCAATTGAAGCACGTTTAACGCCATTTAAAGTTAGTTTCACTTCATTTAAAGTCTGTTTAATGCCATATGAAGTTAGTTTAACGCCATTTGAAGTTAGTTTACTGCCTTTTGAAGTTAGTTTAACGCCATTTGAAGTTAGTCTAATGCCATTTAAAGTTAGTTTAACAGCTTATTTTTACTCCATTTAAAGCGCATTTAACGCCATTTAAAGTTTGTTTCACGCCATTTAAAGTTTCTCTAACGCCATTTAAAGTTCTTTTAACGCCAATTAAAGTTAGTTTAAGGCCATTTAATGTTAATTTATTGTCATTTAAAGTTAGTTTAATGCTATTTGAAGTTAGTTAACGCTATTTGAAGAACATTTACTGCCATTTGAAGCACGTTTAACGCCATTTATAGTTGGCTTAACGCCTTTTCAAGTTAGTTTAATGCAATTTAAAGTTAGTTTAACACCTTTTGAAGTTAGTTTAACACCATTTGAAGTTAGTTTAATGGCATGTAAAGTTAGTTTAGCGCCATTTGAAGTTAGTTTAACGCCATTTGAAGTTAGTTTAATGCCATTTGAAGTTAGTTTTATGTCATTTCAAGTTAGTTTAATGCCATTTAAAGTTAGTTTAATGCCATTTAAAGTTAGTTTTATGTCATTTCAAGTTAGTTTAATGCCATTTAAAGTTAGTTTAGCGTCATTTGAAGTTAGTTTAGCGTCATTTGAAGTTAGTTTAACGCCTTAGAAGTTAGTTTAACACCAGTTGAAGTTAGTTTAACGCCATTTGAAGTTAGTTTAACGCCATTTGAAGTTAGTTTAACGCCATTTAAAGTTCGTTCAATGCCATTTAAAGTAATATGAACGCCATTTAAAGTTAGGTGAACACCATTTGAAGTTAGTTTAATGCCGTTTAAAGTTTATTTAATGCCATTTATAGTTAGTTGAATGCTATTAATGTTAGTTGAACGCTATTTAAAGTTAGTTTAACGCCATTTGAAGTTAGTTTAATGCCATTTGAAGTTAGTTTAACGCCATTTGAAGTTAGTTTAATGTCATTTACAGTTAGTTTAACGCCATTTCAAGTTAGTTTAATGCCATTTAAAGTTAGTTTAACACCTTTTGAAGTTAGTTTAACACCATTTGAAGTTAGTTTAATGCCATTTAAAGTTAGTTTAATTCCATTTAAAGTTAGTTATACGTCATTTCAAGTTAGTTTAACGCCATTTGAATTTAGTTTAAAGTCATTTGCAGTTAGTTTAACGCCATTAAAAGTTAGTTTAACGCGATTTGAAGTTAGTCTAATGCCATTTAAAGTAAGTTTAATACCTTTTGAAGTTAGTTTAACACCATTTGAAGTTAGTTTAATGCCATTTAAAGTTAGTTTAATGCCATTTAAAGTTAGTTTATGTCATTTCAAGTTAGTTTAATGCCATTTAAAGTAAGTTTAGCGTCATTTGAAGTTAGTTTAGCGTCATTTGAAGTTAGTTTAACGCCTTAGAAGTTAGTTTAACACCAGTTGAAATTAGTTTAACGAAATTTGAAACGCATTTAACACTATTTAACGTTTGTTTCACGCTATTTGAAGTTTGTTTATTGCCATTTGAAGCACGTTTTACGCCATTTACAGTTAGTTTAACGCCATTTCAAGTTAGTTTAATGCCATTTAAAGTTAGTTTAACACCTTTTGAAGTTAGTTTAACACCATTTCAAGTTAGTTTAATGCCATTTAAAGTTAGTTTAAAGCCATTTAAAGTTAGTTATACGTCATTTCAAGTTAGTTTAACGCCATTTGAAATTAGTTTAACGTTATTTTCAGTTAGTTTAACGCCATTAAAAGTTACTTTAACGCCATTTAAGGTTAGTTTAATGCCATTTAAAGTTAGTTTAACACCTTTTGAAGTTAGTTTAAGACCATTTCAAGTTAGTTTCATGCCATTTAAAGTTAGTTTAAAGCCATTTAAAGTTAGTTATACGTCATTTCAAGTTAGTTTAACGCCATTTGAAGTTAGTTTAACGTTATTTGCAGTTAGTTTAACGCCATTAAAAGTTACTTTAACCCCATTTAAGGTTAGTTTAATGCCATATAAAGTTAGTTTAACACCTTTTGAAGTTAGTTTAACACCATTTGAAGTTAGTTTAATGCCATTTAAAGTTAGTTTAACGCCATTTAATGTTAGTTATACGTCATTTCAAGTTAGTTTAACGCCATTTGAAGTTAGTTTAACGTCATTTGCAGTTGGTTTAACGCCATTAAAAGTTAGTTTATGGCGATTTGAAGTTAGTTTAACGCCATTTAAACTTAGTTTAACGCCTTATGAAGTTAGTTTAATGACATTTGAAGTTAGTTTAATGCCATTTAAAGTTAGTTTAACTCCTTTTGAAGTTAGTTTAACACCATTTGAAGTTAGTTTAATGCCATTTAAGTTAGTTTAACGCCATTTTAAGTTAGTTATACGTCATTTCAAGTTAGTTTAACGCCATTTAAAGTTAGTTTAACGTCATTTGCAGTTGGTTTAACGCCATTTGAAGTGAGTTTAATGCTATTTAAATTTAGTTTAACGCCATTTAAAGTTAATTTAACGTCATTTAAAGTTAGTTTAACGCCATTTGAAGTTAGTTTAACGCAATTGGAAGAACGTTTACTGCCATTTGAAGCAAGTTAAATGCCATTTAAAGTTAGTTTAATGCCATTTAAAGTTAGTTTAACACCTTTTGAAGTTAGTTTTACACCATTTGAAGTTAGTTTAATGACATTTAAAGTTAGTTTAACGCCATTTAAAGTTAGGTTTACGTCATTTCAAGTTAGGTTAATGCCATTTAAAGATAGTTTAGCGCCATTTGAAGTTAGTTTAACGCTATTTGAAGTTAGTTTAATGCCATTTAAAGTTAGTTTAATGCCATTTGAAGTTAGTTTAACGTCATTTGAAGTTTGTTTAACGCCATTTGAAGTTCGTTCAATGCCATTTAAAGTTAGTTTAACGCCATATATAGTTAGTTGAATGCTATTTTAAGTAAGTTGAACACTATCTCGAGTTAGTTTAACGCCATTTGAAGAACGTTTACTGCCATATGAAGCACATTTAACGCCCTATAAAGTTAGTTTCACTTCATATAAAATCTGTTTAATGCCAAATGAAGTTAGTTTAACACCATTTGAAGTTAGTTTAACACCATTTGAAGTTAGTTTAATGCCATTTAAAGTTATTTTAGCAACATTTGAAGTTAGTTTAACGCCATTTGAAGTTAGTTTAATGACATTTGAAATTAGTTTAACGCCATTTGATGTTAGTTTAACGTCATTTGAAGTTAGTTTAACGCCCTTTGAAGTTAGTTTAACACCAGTTAAAGTTAGTTTAACGCCATTTGAAGTTAGTTTAACTCCATTTGAAGTTAGTTTAACGCCATTTAAAGTTCGTTCAATGCCATTTAAAGTTAGTTAAACGCCATTTATAGTTAGTTGAACGCTATTTAAAGTAAGTTGAACGCTATGTAAAGTTAGTTTAACGCCATTTGAAGAACGTTTACAGCCATTTGAAGCACGTTCAACGCCATTTAAAATTAGTTTCACTTCATTTAAAATCTGTTTAATGCCATTTGAAGTTAGTTTAATGCCATTTGAAGTGAGTTTAACGCCATTTAAAGTTCGTTCAATGCCATTTAAAGTTAGTTTAATGCCATTTATAGTTAGTTGAATGCTATTGAAAGCAAGTTGAACGCTATTTAAAGTTAGTTTAACGCCATATGAAGAATGTTTACAGCCAATTGAAGCACGTTTAACGCCATTTAAAGTTAGTTTCACTTCATTTAAAGTGTGTTTAATGCCATATGAAGTTAGTTTAACGCCATTTGAAGTTAGTTTACTGCCTTTTGAAGTTAGTTTAACGCCATTTGAAGTAAGTCTAATGCCATTTAAAGTTAGTTTAACAGCTTATTTTTACTCCATTTAAAGCGCATTTAACGCCATTTAAAGTTTGTTTCACGCCATTTAAAGTTTCTCTAACGCCATTTAAAGTTCGTTAAACGTCAATTAAAGTTAGTTTAAGGCCATTTAATGTTCATTTATTGTCATTTAAAGTTAGTTTAACGCTATTTGAAGTTAGTTAACGCTATTTGAAGAACGTTTACTGCCATTTGAAGCACGTTTAACGCCATTTATAGTTAGCTTAACGCCTTTTCAAGTTAGTTTAATGCAATTTAAAGTTAGTTTAACACCTTTTGAAGTTAGTTTAACACCATTTGAAGTTAGTTTAACGCCATTTGAAGATAGTTTAACGCCATTTGAAGTTAGTTTAATGCCATTTGAAGTTAGTTTAACGCCATTTGAAGTTAGTTTAACGTCATTTGAAGTTAGTTTAACGCCTTTTGAAGTTAGTTTAATACCAGTTAAAGTTAGTTTAACGCCATTTGAAGTTAGTTTAATGCCATTTGAAGTTAGTGTAAAGCCATTTAAAGTTCGTTCAATGCAATTTAAAGTTAGTTTAACGCCATTTATAGTTAGTTGAATGCTATTTAAAGTAAGTTGAACTCTATTTAAAGTTAGTTTAACGCCATTTGAATAACGTTTACAGCCATTTGAAGCACGTTTAATGCCATTTAAAGTTAGTTTCACTTCATTTAAAGTCTGTTTAATGCCATATGAAGTTCGTTTTATGTCATTTCAAGTTAGTTTAATGCCATTTAAAGTTAGTTTAGCGCCATTTGAAGTTAGTTTAATGTCTTTTGAAGTTAGTTTAACGCCATTTGAAGTTAGTCTAATGCCATTTAAAGTAAGTTTAACACCTTTTGAAGTTAGTTTTACACCATTTGCAGTTAGTTTAATGCCATTTAAAGTTAGTTTAATGCCATTTAAAGTTAGTTTTATGTCATTTCAAGTTAGTTTAATGCCATTTAAAGTTAGTTTAGCGTCATTTGAAGTTAGTTTAGCGTCATTTGAAGTTAGTTTAACGCCTTAGAAAATAGTTTAACACCAGTTGAAGTTAGTTTAACGCCATTTGAAGTTAGTTTAACGCCATTTGAAGTTAGTTTAACGCCATTTAAAGTTTGTTCAATGCCATTTAAAGTAATATGAACGCCATTTAAAGTTAGGTGAACAACATTTGAAGTTAGTTTAATGCCGTTTAAAGTTTATTTAATGCCATTTAAAGTTAGTTGAATGCTATTAATGTTAGTTGAACGCTATTTAAAGTTAGTTTAACGCCATTTGAAGGTAGTTTAATGCCATTTGAAGTTAGTTTAACGCCATTTGAAGTTAGTTTAATGTCATTTACAGTTAGTTTAACGCCATTTCAAGTTAGTTTAATGCCATTTAAAGTTAGTTTAACACCTTTTGAAGTTAGTTTAACACCATTTTAAGTTAGTTTAATGCCATTTAAAGTTAGTTTAACGCCATATAAAGTTAGTTATATGTCATTTCCAGTTAGTTTAACGCCATTTGAATTTAGTTTAAAGTCATTTGCAGTTAGTTTAACGCCATTAAAAGTTAGTTTAACGCGATTTGAAGTTATTCTAATGCTATTTAAAGTAAGTTTACCACCTTTTGAAGTTAGTTTAACACCATATGAAGTTAGTTTAATGCCATTTAAAGTTAGTTTAATCCCATTTAAAGTTAGTTTTATGTCATTTCAAGTTAGTTTAATGCCATTTAAAGTTAGTTTAGCGTCATTTGAAGTTAGTTTAGCGTCATTTGAAGTTAGTTTAACGCCTTAGAAGTTAGTTTCACACCAGTTGAAGTTAGTTTAACGCCATTTGAAGTTAGTTTAACGCCATTTGAAGTTAGTTTAACGCCATTTAATGTTCGTTCAATGCCATTTAAAGTAAGTTGAACGCAATTTAAAGTTAGTTTAACGCCATTTGAAGTTAGTTTAATGCCATTTCAAGTTAGTTTAATGCCATTTAAAGTTAGTTTAAAGCCATTTGAAGTTAGTTATACGTCATTTCAAGTTAGTTTAACGCCATTTGAAGTTAGTTTAACGTTATTTGCAGTTAGTTTAACGCCATTAAAAGTTACTTTAACCCCATTTAAGGTTAGTTTAATGCCATAAAGTTAGTTTAACACCTTTTGAAGTTAGTTTAATGCCATTTAAAGTTAGTTTAACGCCATTTAATGTTAGTTATACGTCATTTCAAGTTAGTTAACGCCATTTGAAGTTAGTTTAACGTCATTTGCAGTTGGTTTAACGCCATTAAAAGTTAGTTTAACGCGATTTGAAGTTAGTTTAACGCCATTTAAACTTAGTTTAACGCCTTTTGAAGTTAGTTTAATGACATTTGAAGTTAGTTTAATGCCATTTAAAGTTAGTTTAACTCCTTTTGAAGTTAGTTTAACACCATTTGAAGTTAGTTTAATGCCATTTAAGTTAGTTTAACGCCATTTTAAGTTAGTTATACGTCATTTCAAGTTAGTTTAACGCCATTTGAAGTTAGTTTAACGCCATTTGAAGTGAGTTTAATGCCATTTAAATTTAGTTTAACGCCATTTAAAGTTAATTTAACGTCATTTAAAGTTAGTTTAACGCCATTTGAAGTTAGTTTAACGCAATTGGAAGAACGTTTACTGCCATTTGAAGCAAGTTAAACGCCATTTAAAGTTAGTTTAATGCCATTTAAAGTTAGTTTAACACCTTTTGAAGTTAGTTTTACACCATTTGAAGTTAGTTTAATGCCATTTAAAGTTAGTTTAACGCCATTTAAAGTTAGGTTTACGTCATTTCAAGTTAGGTTAATGCCATTTAAAGATAGTTTAGCGCCATTTGAAGTTAGTTTAACGCTATTTGAAGTTAGTTTAATGCCATTTGAAGTTAGTTTAACGCCATTTGAAGTTAGTTTAACGTCATTTGAAGTTAGTTTAACGCCATTTAAAGTTAGTTTAATGCCATTTGAAGTTAGTTTAACGTCATTTGAAGTTTGTTTAACGCCATTTGAAGTTCGTTCAATGCCATTTAAAGTTAGTTTAACGCCATATATAGTTAGTTGAATGCTATTTTAAGTAAGTTGAACACTATCTAGAGTTAGTTTAACGCCATTTGAAGAACGTTTACTGCCATATGAAGCACATTTAACGCCATATAAAGTTAGTTTCACTTCATATAAAATCTGTTTAATGCCAAATGAAGTTAGTTTAACACCATTTGAAGTTAGTTTAACACCATTTGAAGTTAGTTTAATGCCATTTAAAGTTAGTTTTTGTCATTTCAAGTTAGTTTAATGCCATTTAAAGTTATTTTAGCGATATTTGAAGTTAGTTTAACGCCATTTGAAGTTAGTTTAATGACATTTGAAATTAGTTTAACGCCATTTGATGTTAGTTTAACGTCATTTGAAGTTAGTTTAACGCCCTTTGAAGTTAGTTTAACACCAGTTAAAGTTAGTTTAACGCCATTTGAAGTTAGTTTAACTCCATTTGAAGTTAGTTTAACGCCATTTAAAGTTCGTTCAATGCCATTTAAAGTTAGTTAAACGCCATTTATAGTTAGTTGAACGCTATTTAAAGTAAGTTGAACGCTATGTAAAGTTAGTTTAACGCCATTTGAAGAACGTTTACAGCCATTTGAAGCGCGTTCAACGCCATTTAAAATTAGTTTCACTTCATTTAAAGTCTGTTTAATGCCATTTGAAGTTAGTTTAATGCCATTTGAAGTGAGTTTAACGCCATTTAAAGTTCGTTCAATGCCATTTAAAGTTAGTTTAATGCCATTTATAGTTAGTTGAATGCTATTGAAAGCAAGTTGAACGCTATTTAAAGTTAGTTTAACGCCATTTGAAGAATGTTTACAGCCAATTGAAGCACGTTTAACGCCATTTAAAGTTAGTTTCACTTCATTTAAAGTCTGTTTAATGCCATATGAAGTTAGTTTAACGCCATATGAAGTTAGTTTACTGCCTTTTGAAGTTAGTTTAACGCCATTTGAAGTAAGTCTAATGCCATTTAAAGTTAGTTTAACAGCTTATTTTTACTCCATTTAAAGCGCATTTAACGCCATTTAAAGTTTGTTTCACGCCATTTAAAGTTTCTCTAACGCCATTTAAAGTTCGTTAAACGTCAATTAAAGTTAGTTTAAGGCCATTTAATGTTCATTTATTGTCATTTAGAGTTAGTTTAACGCTATTTGAAGTTAGTTAACGCTATTTGAAGAACGTTTACTGCCATTTGAAGCACGTTTAACGCCATTTATAGTTAGCTTAACGTCCTTTCAAGTTAGTTTAATGCAATTTAAAGTTAGTTTAACACCTTTTGAAGTTAGTTTAACACCATTTGAAGTTAGTTTAATGAAATTTCAAGTTAATTTAATGCCATTTAAAGATAGTTTAGCGCCATTTGAAGTTAGTTTAACTATATTTGAAGTTAGTTTAATGCCATTTGAAGTTAGTTTAACGCCATTTGAAGTTAGTTTAACGTCATTTGAAGTTAGTTTAACGCCTTTTGAAGTTAGTTTAATACCAGTTAAAGTTAGTTTAACGCCATTTGAAGTTAGTTTAATGCCATTTGAAGTTAGTGTAAAGCCATTTAAAGTTCGTTTAATGCAATTTAAAGTTAGTTTAACGCCATTTATAGTTAGTTGAATGCTATTTAAAGTAAGTTGAACTCTATTTAAAGTTAGTTTAACGCCGTTTGAATAACGTTTACAGCCATTTGAAGCACGTTTAATGCCATTTAAAGTTAGTTTCACTTCATTTAAAGTCTGTTTAATGCCATATGAAGTTAGTTTTATGTCATTTCAAGTTAGTTTAATGCCATTTAAAGCGAAGTTTAGCCATTTTAGTTAGTTTATCGTCTTTTGAAGTTAGTTTAATTCAGCGGTAGTCTAATGCCATTTAGCTATAAAAGCCACCACCTTTTTTGAAGTTAGTTTTACACCACATTTGCAGTTACTGTTTTATTTTGCTATATTGCCATTTAAAGTTAGTTTATGTCATTTGCTATTTAATGTTAGTTGAACGCAATTTAAAGTTAGTTTAACGCAATTTAAAGTTAGTTTAACGCCATTTGAAGTTAGTTTAATGCCATTTAAAGTTAGTTTTTTGTCATTTCAAGTTAGTTTAACGCCATTTAAGTTAATTTAACTCCATTTAAAGTTTGTTCAATGCCATTTAAAGTAAGTTGAACGCCATTTAAAGTTAGGTGAACACCATTGAAAGTTAGTTTAATGCCTTTAAAGTTTATTTAATGCCATTTAAAGTTAGTTGAAACGTTATGACGCAGTTGGAACGCTATTTTCTGTGTTAGTTTAACGTCATTTGAAGCGTAGTTTAATGCCATTTGAAGTTAGTTTAACGCCATTTCAGTTAGTTTAATGTCATTATGGTTAGTTTAACGCCATTTCAAGTTAGTTTAATGCCATTTAAAGTTAGTTTAACACCTTTTGAAGTTAGTTTAACACCATTTTAAGTTAGTTTAATGCCATTTAAAGTTAGTTTAACGCCATATAAAGTTAGTTATATGTCATTTCCAGTTAGTTTAACGCCATTTGAATTTAGTTTAAAGTCATTTGCAGTTAGTTTAACGCCATTAAAAGTTAGTTTAACGCGATTTGAAGTTATTCTAATGCTATTTAAAGTAAGTTTACCACCTTTTGAAGTTAGTTTAACACCATATGAAGTTAGTTTAATGCCATTTAAAGTTAGTTTAATCCCATTTAAAGTTAGTTTTATGTCATTTCAAGTTAGTTTAATGCCATTTAAAGTTAGTTTAGCGTCATTTGAAGTTAGTTTAGCGTCATTTGAAGTTAGTTTAACGCCTTAGAAGTTAGTTTCACACCAGTTGAAGTTAGTTTAACGCCATTTGAAGTTAGTTTAACGCCATTTGAAGTTAGTTTAACGCCATTTAATGTTCGTTCAATGCCATTTAAAGTAAGTTGAACGCAATTTAAAGTTAGTTTAACGCCATTTGAAGTTAGTTTAATGCCATTTCAAGTTAGTTTAATGCCATTTAAAGTTAGTTTAAAGCCATTTGAAGTTAGTTATACGTCATTTCAAGTTAGTTTAACGCCATTTGAAGTTAGTTTAACGTTATTTGCAGTTAGTTTAACGCCATTAAAAGTTACTTTAACCCCATTTAAGGTTAGTTTAATGCCATAAAGTTAGTTTAACACCTTTTGAAGTTAGTTTAATGCCATTTAAAGTTAGTTTAACGCCATTTAATGTTAGTTATACGTCATTTCAAGTTAGTTAACGCCATTTGAAGTTAGTTTAACGTCATTTGCAGTTGGTTTAACGCCATTAAAAGTTAGTTTAACGCGATTTGAAGTTAGTTTAACGCCATTTAAACTTAGTTTAACGCCTTTTGAAGTTAGTTTAATGACATTTGAAGTTAGTTTAATGCCATTTAAAGTTAGTTTAACTCCTTTTGAAGTTAGTTTAACACCATTTGAAGTTAGTTTAATGCCATTTAAGTTAGTTTAACGCCATTTTAAGTTAGTTATACGTCATTTCAAGTTAGTTTAACGCCATTTGAAGTTAGTTTAACGCCATTTGAAGTGAGTTTAATGCCATTTAAATTTAGTTTAACGCCATTTAAAGTTAATTTAACGTCATTTAAAGTTAGTTTAACGCCATTTGAAGTTAGTTTAACGCAATTGGAAGAACGTTTACTGCCATTTGAAGCAAGTTAAACGCCATTTAAAGTTAGTTTAATGCCATTTAAAGTTAGTTTAACACCTTTTGAAGTTAGTTTTACACCATTTGAAGTTAGTTTAATGCCATTTAAAGTTAGTTTAACGCCATTTAAAGTTAGGTTTACGTCATTTCAAGTTAGGTTAATGCCATTTAAAGATAGTTTAGCGCCATTTGAAGTTAGTTTAACGCTATTTGAAGTTAGTTTAATGCCATTTGAAGTTAGTTTAACGCCATTTGAAGTTAGTTTAACGTCATTTGAAGTTAGTTTAACGCCATTTAAAGTTAGTTTAATGCCATTTGAAGTTAGTTTAACGTCATTTGAAGTTTGTTTAACGCCATTTGAAGTTCGTTCAATGCCATTTAAAGTTAGTTTAACGCCATATATAGTTAGTTGAATGCTATTTTAAGTAAGTTGAACACTATCTAGAGTTAGTTTAACGCAATTTGAAGAACGTTTACTGCCATATGAAGCACATTTAACGCCATATAAAGTTAGTTTCACTTCATATAAAATCTGTTTAATGCCAAATGAAGTTAGTTTAACACCATTTGAAGTTAGTTTAACACCATTTGAAGTTAGTTTAATGCCATTTAAAGTTAGTTTTTGTCATTTCAAGTTAGTTTAATGCCATTTAAAGTTATTTTAGCGACATTTGAAGTTAGTTTAACGCCATTTGAAGTTAGTTTAATGACATTTGAAATTAGTTTAACGCCATTTGATGTTAGTTTAACGTCATTTGAAGTTAGTTTAACGCCCTTTGAAGTTAGTTTAACACCAGTTAAAGTTAGTTTAACGCCATTTGAAGTTAGTTTAACTCCATTTGAAGTTAGTTTAACGCCATTTAAAGTTCGTTCAATGCCATTTAAAGTTAGTTAAACGCCATTTATAGTTAGTTGAACGCTATTTAAAGTAAGTTGAACGCTATGTAAAGTTAGTTTAACGCCATTTGAAGAACGTTTACAGCCATTTGAAGCACGTTCAACGCCATTTAAAATTAGTTTCACTTCATTTAAAGTCTGTTTAATGCCATTTGAAGTTAGTTTAATGCCATTTGAAGTGAGTTTAACGCCATTTAAAGTTCGTTCAATGCCATTTAAAGTTAGTTTAATGCCATTTATAGTTAGTTGAATGCTATTTAAAGCAAGTTGAACGCTATTTAAAGTTAGTTTAACGCCATTTGAAGAATGTTTACAGCCAATTGAAGCACGTTTAACGCCATTTAAAGTTAGTTTCACTTCATTTAAAGTCTGTTTAATGCCATATGAAGTTAGTTTAACGCCATTTGAAGTTAGTTTACTGCCTTTTGAAGTTAGTTTAACGCCATTTGAAGTAAGTCTAATGCCATTTAAAGTTAGTTTAACAGCTTATTTTTACTCCATTTAAAGCGCATTTAACGCCATTTAAAGTTTGTTTCACGCCATTTAAAGTTTCTCTAACGCCATTTAAAGTTCGTTAAACGTCAATTAAAGTTAGTTTAAGGCCATTTAATGTTCATTTATTGTCATTTAAAGTTAGTTTAACGCTATTTGAAGTTAGTTAACGCTATTTGAAGAACGTTTACTGCCATTTGAAGCACGTTTAACGCCATTTATAGCTAGCTTAACGCCTTTTCAAGTTAGTTTAATGCAATTTAAAGTTAGTTTAACACCTTTTGAAGTTAGTTTAACACCATTTGAAGTTAGTTTAATGGCATGTAAAGTTAGTTTAACGCCATTTGAAGTTAGTTTAACGCCATTTGAAGTTAGTTTAATGCCATTTGAAGTTAGTTTAACGCCATTTGAAGTTAGTTTAACGTCATTTGAAGTTAGTTTAACGCCTTTTGAAGTTAGTTTAATACCAGTTAAAGTTAGTTTAACGCCATTTGAAGTTAGTTTAATGCCATTTGAAGTTAGTGTAAAGCCATTTAAAGTTCGTTTAATGCAATTTAAAGTTAGTTTAACGCCATTTATAGTTAGTTGAATGCTATTTAAAGTAAGTTGAACTCTATTTAAAGTTAGTTTAACGCCATTTGAATAACGTTTACAGCCATTTGAAACACGTTTAATGCCATTTAAAGTTAGTTTCACTTCATTTAAAGTCTGTTTAATGCCATATGAAGTTAGTTTTATGTCATTTCAAGTTAGTTTAATGCCATTTAAAGTTAGTTTAGCGCCATTTGAAGTTAGTTTAATGTCTTTTGAAGTTAGTTTAACGCCATTTGAAGTTAGTCTAATGCCATTTAAAGTAAGTTTAACACCTTTTGAAGTTAGTTTAACACCATTTGAAGTTAGTTTAATGCCATTTAAAGTTAGTTTAATGCCATTTAAAGTTAGTTTTATGTCATTTCAAGTTAGTTTAATGCCATTTAAAGTTAGTTTAGCGTCATTTGAAGTTAGTTTAGCGTCATTTGAAGTTAGTTTAACGCCTTAGAAGTTAGTTTAACACCAGTTGAAGTTAGTTTAACGCCATTTGAAGTTAGTTTAACGCCATTTGAAGTTAGTTTAACGCCATTTGAAGTTAGTTTAACGCCATTTAAAGTTCGTTCAATGCCATTTAAAGTAATATGAACGCCATTTAAAGTTAGGTGAACAACATTTGAAGTTAGTTTAATGCCGTTTAAAGTTTATTTAATGCCATTTAAAGTTAGTTGAATGCTATTAATGTTAGTTGAACGCCATTTGAAGTTAGTTTAATGCCATTTGAAGTTAGTTTAACGCCATTTGAAGTTAGTTTAACGCCATTTGAAGTTAGTTTAATGTCATTTACAGTTAGTTTAACGCCATTTCAAGTTAGTTTAATGCCATTTAAAGTTAGTTTAACACCTTTTGAAGTTAGTTTAACACCATTTTAAGTTAGTTTAATGCCATTTAAAGTTAATTTAACGCCATATAAAGTTAGTTATACGTCATTTCCAGTTAGTTTAACGCCATTTGAATTTAGTTTAAAGTCATTTGCAGTTAGTTTAACGCCATTAAAAGTTAGTTTAACGCGATTTGAAGTTAGTCTAATGCTATTTAAAGTAAGTTTACCACCTTTTGAAGTTAGTTTAACACCATATGAAGTTAGTTTAATGCCATTTAAAGTTAGTTTAATGCCATTTAAAGTTAGTTTTATGTCATTTCAAGTTAGTTTAATGCCATTTAAAGTTAGTTTAGCGTCATTTGAAGTTAGTTTAAAGTCATTTGAAGTTAGTTTAACGCCTTAGAAGTTAGTTTAACACCAGTTGAAGTTAGTTTAACGCCATTTGAAGTTAGTTTAACGCCATTTGAAGTTAGTTTAACGCCATTTAATGTTCGTTCAATGCCATTTAAAGTAAGTTGAACGCAATTTAAAGTTAGTTTAACGCCATTTGAAGTTAGTTTAATGCCATTTGAAGTTAGTTTAACACCTTTTGAAGTTAGTTTAAGACCATTTCAAGTTAGTTTAATGCCATTTAAAGTTAGTTTAAAGCCATTTAAAGTTAGTTATACGTCATTTCAAGTTAGTTTAACGCCATTTGAAGTTAGTTTAACGTTATTTGCAGTTAGTTTAACGCCATTAAAAGTTACTTTAACCCCACTTAAGGTTAGTTTAATGCCATTTAAAGTTAGTTTAACACCTTTTGAAGTTAGTTTAACACCATTTGAAGTTAGTTTAATGCCATTTATGTTAGTTTAACGCCATTTTAAGTTAGTTATACGTCATTTCAAGTTAGTTTAACGCCATTTGAAGTTAGTTTAACGTCATTTGCAGTTAGTTTAACGCCATTTAAAGTTAGTTTAACGACATGTGAAGTTAGTTTAAAGCCATTTCAAGTTAGTTTAATGCCATTTAAATTCAATTTAACGCCATTTGAAGTTAGTTTAATGACATTTGAAGTTAGTTTAACGCCATTTAAAGTTAGTTTAACGCCTTTTGAAGTTAGTTTAACACCATTTGAAGTTAGTTTAATGCCATTTAAGTTAGTTTAACGCCATTTTAAGTTAGTTATACGTCATTTCAAGTTAGTTTAACGCCATTTGAAGTTAGTTTAACGTCATTTGCAGTTAGTTTAACGCCATTTGAAGTGAGTTTAATGCCATTTAAATTTAGTTTAACGCCATTTAAAGTTAATTTAACGTCATTTAAAGTTAGTTTAACGCCATTTGAAGTTAGTTTAACGCAATTGGAAGAACGTTTACTGCCATTTGAAGCAAGTTAAACGCCATTTAAAGTTAGTTTAATGCCATTTAAAGTTAGTTTAACACCTTTTGAAGTTAGTTTTACACCATTTGAAGTTAGTTTAATGCCATTTAAAGTTAGTTTAACGCCATTTAAAGTTAGGTTTACGTCATTTCAAGTTAGGTTAATGCCATTTAAAGATAGTTTAGCGCCATTTGAAGTTAGTTTAACGCTATTTGAAGTTAGTTTAATGCCATTTGAAGTTAGTTTAACGCCATTGGAAGTTAGTTTAACGTCATTTGAAGTTAGTTTAACGCCATTTAAAGTTAGTTTAATGCCATTTGAAGTTAGTTTAACGTCATTTGAAGTTTGTTTAACGCCATTTGAAGTTCGTTCAATGCCATTTAAAGTTAGTTTAACGCCATATATAGTTAGTTGAATGCTATTTTAAGTAAGTTGAACACTATCTAGAGTTAGTTTAACGCCATTTGAAGAACGTTTACTGCCATATGCAGCACATTTAACGCCATATAAAGTTAGTTTCACTTCATATAAAATCTGTTTAATGCCAAATGAAGTTAGTTTAACACCATTTGAAGTTAGTTTAACACCATTTGAAGTTAGTTTAATGCCATTTAAAGTTAGTTTTTGTCATTTCAAGTTAGTTTAATGCCATTTAAAGTTATTTTAGCGACATTTGAAGTTAGTTTAACGCCATTTGAAGTTAGTTTAATGACATTTGAAATTAGTTTAACTCCATTTGAAGTTAGTTTAACGCCATTTAAAGTTAGTTTAACGCCCTTTGAAGTTAGTTTAACACCAGTTAAAGTTAGTTTAACGCCATTTGAAGTTAGTTTAACTCCATTTGAAGTTAGTTTAACGCCATTTAAAGTTCGTTCAATGCCATTTAAAGTTAGTTAAACGCCATTTATAGTTAGTTGAACGCTATTTAAAGTAAGTTGAACGCTATGTAAAGTTAGTTTAACGCCATTTGAAGAACGTTTACAGCCATTTGAAGCACGTTCAACGCCATTTAAAATTAGTTTCACTTCATTTAAAGTCTGTTTAATGCCATTTGAAGTTAGTTTAATGCCATTTGAAGTGAGTTTAACGCCATTTAAAGTTCGTTCAATGCCATTTAAAGTTAGTTTAATGCCATTTATAGTTAGTTGAATGCTATTTAAAGCAAGTTGAACGCTATTTAAAGTTAGTTTAACGCCATTTGAAGAATGTTTACAGCCAATTGAAGCACGTTTAACGCCATTTAAAGTTAGTTTCACTTCATCTAAAGTCTGTTTAATGCCATATGAAGTTAGTTTAACGCCATTTGAAGTTAGTTTACTGCCTCTTGAAGTTAGTTTAACGCCATTTGAAGTAAGTCTAATGCCATTTAAAGTTAGTTTAACAGCTTATTTTTACTCCATTTAAAGCGCATTTAACGCCATTTAAAGTTTGTTTCACGCCATTTAAAGTTTCTCTAACGCCATTTAAAGTTCGTTAAACGTCAATTAAAGTTAGTTTAAGGCCATTTAATGTTCATTTATTGTCATTTAAAGTTAGTTTAACGCTATTTGAAGTTAGTTAACGCTATTTGAAGAACGTTTACTGCCATTTGAAGCACGTTTAACGCCATTTATAGCTAGCTTAACGCCTTTTCAAGTTAGTTTAATGCAATTTAAAGTTAGTTTAACACCTTTTGAAGTTAGTTTAACACCATTTGAAGTTAGTTTAATGGCATGTAAAGTTAGTTTAACGCCATTTGAAGTTAGTTTAACGCCATTTGAAGTTAGTTTAATGCCATTTGAAGTTAGTTTAACGCCATTTGAAGTTAGTTTAACGTCATTTGAAGTTAGTTTAACGCCTTTTGAAGTTAGTTTAATACCAGTTAAAGTTAGTTTAACGCCATTTGAAGTTAGTTTAATGCCATTTGAAGTTAGTGTAAAGCCATTTAAAGTTCGTTTAATGCAATTTAAAGTTAGTTTAACGCCATTTATAGTTAGTTGAATGCTATTTAAAGTAAGTTGAACTCTATTTAAAGTTAGTTTAACGCCGTTTGAATAACGTTTACAGCCATTTGAAGCACGTTTAATGCCATTTAAAGTTAGTTTCACTTCATTTAAAGTCTGTTTAATGCCATATGAAGTTAGTTTTATGTCATTTCAAGTTAGTTTAATGCCATTTAAAGTTAGTTTAGCGCCATTTGAAGTTAGTTTAATGTCTTTTGAAGTTAGTTTAACGCCATTTGAAGTTAGTCTAATGCCATTTAAAGTAAGTTTAAAATCCTTTTGAAGTTAGTTTAACTCCATTTGAAGTTAGTTTAATGCCATTTAAAGTTAGTTTAATGCCATTTAAAGTTAGTTTTATGTCATTTCAAGTTAGTTTAATGCCATTTAAAGTTAGTTTAGCGTCATTTGAAGTTAGTTTAGCGTCATTTGAAGTTAGTTTAACGCCTTAGAAGTTAGTTTAACACCAGTTGAAGTTAGTTTAACGCCATTTGAAGTTAGTTTAACGCCATTTGAAGTTAGTTTAACGCCATTTGAAGTTAGTTTAACGCCATTTGAAGTTAGTTTAATGTCATTTACAGTTAGTTTAACGCCATTTGAAGTTAGTTTAATGCCATTTAAAGTTAGTTTAACACCTTTTGAAGTTAGTTTAACACCATTTTAAGTTAGTTTAATGCCATTTGAAGTTAATTTAACGCCATATAAAGTTAGTTATACGTCATTTCCAGTTAGTTTAACGCCATTTGAATTTAGTTTAAAGTCATTTGCAGTTAGTTTAACGCCATTAAAAGTTAGTTTATCGCGATTTGAAGTTAGTCTAATGCTATTTAAAGTAAGTTTACCACCTTTTGAAGTTAGTTTAACACCATATGAAGTTAGTTTAATGCCATTTAAAGTTAGTTTAATGCCATTTAAAGTTAGTTTTATGTCATTTCAAGTTAGTTTAATGCCATTTAAAGTTAGTTTAGCGTCATTTGAAGTTAGTTTAAAGTCATTTGAAGTTAGTTTAACGCCTTAGAAGTTAGTTTAACACCAGTTGAAGTTAGTTTAACGCCATTTGAAGTTAGTTTAACGCCAATTGAAGTTAGTTTAACGCCATTTAATGTTCGTTCAATGCCATTTAAAGTAAGTTGAACGCAATTTAAAGTTAGTTTAACGCCATTTGAAGTTAGTTTAATGCCATTTGAAGTTAGTTTAACACCTTTTGAAGTTAGTTTAAGACCATTTCAAGTTAGTTTAATGCCATTTAAAGTTAGTTTAAAGCCATTTAAAGTTAGTTATACGTCATTTCAAGTTAGTTTAACGCCATTTGAAGTTAGTTTAACGTTATTTGCAGTTAGTTTAACGCCATTAAAAGTTACTTTAACCCCACTTAAGGTTAGTTTAATGCCATTTAAAGTTAGTTTAACACCTTTTGAAGTTAGTTTAACACCATTTGAAGTTAGTTTAATGCCATTTATGTTAGTTTAACGCCATTTTAAGTTAGTTATACGTCATTTCAAGTTAGTTTAACGCCATTTGAAGTTAGTTTAACGTCATTTGCAGTTGGTTTAACGCCATTAAAAGTTAGTTTAACGCGATTTGAAGTTAGTTTAACGCCATTTAAACTTAGTTTAACGCCTTTTGAAGTTAGTTTAATGACATTTGAAGTTAGTTTAATGCCATTTAAAGTTAGTTTAACTCCTTTTGAAGTTAGTTTAACACCATTTGAAGTCAGTTTAATGCCATTTAAGTTAGTTTAACGCCATTTTAAGTTAGTTATACGTCATTTCAAGTTAGTTTAACGCCATTTGAAGTTAGTTTAACGTCATTTGAAGTTAGTTTTACACCATTTGAAGTTAGTTTAATGCCATTTAAAGTTAGTTTAACGCCATTTAAAGTTAGGTTTACGTCATTTCAAGTTAGGTTAATGCCATTTAAAGATAGTTTAGCGGCATTTGAAGTTAGTTTAACGCTATTTGAAGTTAGTTTAATGCCATTTGAAGTTAGTTTAACGCCATTTGAAGTTAGTTTAACGTCATTTGAAGTTAGTTTAACGCCATTTAAAGTTAGTTTAATGCCATTTGAAGTTAGTTTAACGTCATTTGAAGTTTGTTTAACGCCATTTGAAGTTCGTTCAATGCCATTTAAAGTTAGTTTAACGCCATATATAGTTAGTTGAATGCTATTTTAAGTAAGTTGAACACTATCTAGAGTTAGTTTAACGCCATTTGAAGAACGTTTACTGCCATATGAAGCACATTTAACGCCATATAAAGTTAATTTCACTTCATATAAAATCTGTTTAATGCCAAATGAAGTTAGTTTAACACCATTTGAAGTTAGTTTAACACCATTTGAAGTTAGTTTAATGCCATTTAAAGTTAGTTTTTGTCATTTCAAGTTAGTTTAATGCCATTTAAAGTTATTTTAGCGACATTTGAAGTTAGTTTAACGCCATTTGAAGTTAGTTTAATGACATTTGAAATTAGTTTAACGCCATTTGATGTTAGTTTAACGTCATTTGAAGTTAGTTTAACGCCCTTTGAAGTTAGTTTAACACCAGTTAAAGTTAGTTTAACGCCATTTGAAGTTAGTTTAACTCCATTTGAAGTTAGTTTAACGCCATTTAATGTTCGTTCAATGCCATTTAAAGTTAGTTAAACGCCATTTATAGTTAGTTGAACGATATTTAAAGTAAGTTGAACGCTATGTAAAGTTAGTTTAACGCCATTTGAAGAACGTTTACAGCCATTTGAAGCACGTTCAACGCCATTTAAAATTAGTTTCACTTCATTTAAAGTCTGTTTAATGCCATTTGAAGTTAGTTTAATGCCATTTGAAGTGAGTTTAACGCCATTTAAAGTTCGTTCAATGCCATTTAAAGTTAGTTTAATGCCATTTATAGTTAGTTGAATGCTATTTAAAGCAAGTTGAACGCTATTTAAAGTTAGTTTAACGCCATTTAAAGTTCGTTCAATGCCATTTAAAGTTCGTTCAATGCCATTTAAAGTAATATGAACGCCATTTAAAGTTAGGTGAACAACATTTGAAGTTAGTTTAATGCCGTTTAAAGTTTATTTAATGCCATTTAAAGTTAGTTGAATGCTATTAATGTTAGTTGAACGCCATTTGAAGTTAGTTTAATGCCATTTGAAGTTAGTTTAATGCCATTTGAAGTTAGTTTAACGCCATTTGAAGTTAGTTTAATGTCATTTACAGTTAGTTTAACGCCATTTCAAGTTAGTTTAATGCCATTTAAAGTTAGTTTAACACCTTTTGAAGTTAGTTTAACACCATTTTAAGTTAGTTTAATGCCATTTAAAGTTAGTTTAACGCCATATAAAGTTAGTTATACGTCATTTCCAGTTAGTTTAACGCCATTTGAATTTAGTTTAAAGTCATTTGCAGTTAGTTTAACGCCATTAAAAGTTAGTTTAACGCGATTTGAAGTTAGTCTAATGCTATTTAAAGTAAGTTTACCACCTTTTGAAGTTAGTTTAACACCATATGAAGTTAGTTTAATGCCATTTAAAGTTAGTTTAATGCCATTTAAAGTTAGTTTTATGTCATTTCAAGTTAGTTTAATGCCATTTAAAGTTAGTTTAGCGTCATTTGAAGTTAGTTTAAAGTCATTTGAAGTTAGTTTAACGCCTTAGAAGTTAGTTTAACACCAGTTGAAGTTAGTTTAACGCCATTTGAAGTTAGTTTAACGCCATTTGAAGTTAGTTTAACGCCATTTAATGTTCGTTCAATGCCATTTAAAGTAAGTTGAACGCAATTTAAAGTTAGTTTAACGCCATTTGAAGTTAGTTTAATGCCATTTGAAGTTAGTTTAACACCTTTTGAAGTTAGTTTAAGACCATTTCAAGTTAGTTTAATGCCATTTAAAGTTAGTTTAAAGCCATTTAAAGTTAGTTATACGTCATTTCAAGTTAGTTTTACGCCATTTGAAGTTAGTTTAACGTTATTTGCAGTTAGTTTAACGCCATTAAAAGTTACTTTAACCCCACTTAAGGTTAGTTTAATGCCATTTAAAGTTAGTTTAGCACCTTTTGAAGTTAGTTTAACACCATTTGAAGTTAGTTTAATGCCATTTATGTTAGTTTAACGCCATTTTAAGTTAGTTATACGTCATTTCAAGTTAGTTTAACGCCATTTGAAGTTAGTTTAACGTCATTTGCAGTTGGTTTAACGCCATTAAAAGTTAGTTTAACGCGATTTGAAGTTAGTTTAACGCCATTTAAACTTAGTTTAACGCCTTTTGAAGTTAGTTTAATGACATTTGAAGTTAGTTTAATGCCATTTAAAGTTAGTTTAACTCCTTTTGAAGTTAGTTTAACACCATTTGAAGTTAGTTTAATGCCATTTAAGTTAGTTTAACGCCATTTTAAGTTAGTTATACGTCATTTCAAGTTAGTTTAACGCCATTTGAAGTTAGTTTAACGTCATTTGCAGTTAGTTTAACGCCATTTGAAGTGAGTTTAATGCCATTTAAATTTAGTTTAACGCCATTTAAAGTTAATTTAACGTCATTTAAAGTTAGTTTAACGCCATTTGAAGTTAGTTTAACGCAATTGGAAGAACGTTTACTGCCATTTGAAGCAAGTTAAACGCCATTTAAAGTTAGTTTAATGCCATTTAAAGTTAGTTTAACACCTTTTGAAGTTAGTTTTACACCATTTGAAGTTAGTTTAATGCCATTTAAAGTTAGTTTAACGCCATTTAAAGTTAGGTTTACGTCATTTCAAGTTAGGTTAATGCCATTTAAAGATAGTTTAGCGCCATTTGAAGTTAGTTTAACGCTATTTGAAGTTAGTTTAATGCCATTTGAAGTTAGTTTAACGCCATTGGAAGTTAGTTTAACGTCATTTGAAGTTAGTTTAACGCCATTTAAAGTTAGTTTAATGCCATTTGAAGTTAGTTTAACGTCATTTGAAGTTTGTTTAACGCCATTTGAAGTTCGTTCAATGCCATTTAAAGTTAGTTTAACGCCATATATAGTTAGTTGAATGCTATTTTAAGTAAGTTGAACACTATCTAGAGTTAGTTTAACGCCATTTGAAGAACGTTTACTGCCATATGCAGCACATTTAACGCCATATAAAGTTAGTTTCACTTCATATAAAATCTGTTTAATGCCAAATGAAGTTAGTTTAACACCATTTGAAGTTAGTTTAACACCATTTGAAGTTAGTTTAATGCCATTTAAAGTTAGTTTTTGTCATTTCAAGTTAGTTTAATGCCATTTAAAGTTATTTTAGCGACATTTGAAGTTAGTTTAACGCCATTTGAAGTTAGTTTAATGACATTTGAAATTAGTTTAACTCCATTTGAAGTTAGTTTAACGCCATTTAAAGTTCGTTCAATGCCATTTAAAGTTAGTTAAACGCCATTTATAGTTAGTTGAACGCTATTTAAAGTAAGTTGAACGCTATGTAAAGTTAGTTTAACGCAATTTGAAGAACGTTTACTGCCATATGAAGCACATTTAACGCCATATAAAGTTAGTTTCACTTCATATAAAATCTGTTTAATGCCAAATGAAGTTAGTTTAACACCATTTGAAGTTAGTTTAACACCATTTGAAGTTAGTTTAATGCCATTTAAAGTTAGTTTTTGTCATTTCAAGTTAGTTTAATGCCATTTAAAGTTATTTTAGCGACATTTGAAGTTAGTTTAACGCCATTTGAAGTTAGTTTAATGACATTTGAAATTAGTTTAACGCCATTTGATGTTAGTTTAACGTCATTTGAAGTTAGTTTAACGCCCTTTGAAGTTAGTTTAACACCAGTTAAAGTTAGTTTAACGCCATTTGAAGTTAGTTTAACTCCATTTGAAGTTAGTTTAACGCCATTTAAAGTTCGTTCAATGCCATTTAAAGTTAGTTAAACGCCATTTATAGTTAGTTGAACGCTATTTAAAGTAAGTTGAACGCTATGTAAAGTTAGTTTAACGCCATTTGAAGAACGTTTACAGCCATTTGAAGCACGTTCAACGCCATTTAAAATTAGTTTCACTTCATTTAAAGTCTGTTTAATGCCTTTTGAAGTTAGTTTAACGCCATTTGAAGTAAGTCTAATGCCATTTAACGTTAGTTTAACAGCTTATTTTTACTCCATTTAAAGTGCATTTAACGCCATTTAAAGTTTGTTTCACGCCATTTAAAGTTTCTCTAACGCCATTTAAAGTTCGTTAAACGTCAATTAAAGTTAGTTTAAGGCCATTTAATGTTCATTTATTGTCATTTAAAGTTAGTTTAACGCTATTTGAAGTTAGTTAACGCTATTTGAAGAACGTTTACTGCCATTTGAAGCACGTTTAACGCCATTTATAGCTAGCTTAACGCCTTTTCAAGTTAGTTTAATGCAATTTAAAGTTAGTTTAACACCTTTTGAAGTTAGTTTAACACCATTTGAAGTTAGTTTAATGGCATGTAAAGTTAGTTTAACGCCATTTGAAGTTAGTTTAACGCCATTTGAAGTTAGTTTAATGCCATTTGAAGTTAGTTTAACGCCATTTGAAGTTAGTTTAACGTCATTTGAAGTTAGTTTAACGCCTTTTGAAGTTAGTTTAATACCAGTTAAAGTTAGTTTAACGCCATTTGAAGTTAGTTTAATGCCATTTGAAGTTAGTGTAAAGCCATTTAAAGTTCGTTTAATGCAATTTAAAGTTAGTTTAACGCCATTTATAGTTAGTTGAATGCTATTTAAAGTAAGTTGAACTCTATTTAAAGTTAGTTTAACGCCATTTGAATAACGTTTACAGCCATTTGAAGCACGTTTAATGCCATTTAAAGTTAGTTTCACTTCATTTAAAGTCTGTTTAATGCCATATGAAGATAGTTTTATGTCATTTCAAGTTAGTTTAATGCCATTTAAAGTTAGTTTAGCGCCATTTGAAGTTAGTTTAATGTCTTTTGAAGTTAGTTTAACGCCATTTGAAGTTAGTCTAATGCCATTTAAAGTAAGTTTAACACCTTTGAAGTTAGTTTAACACCATTTGAAGTTAGTTTAATGCCATTTAAAGTTAGTTTAATGCCATTTAAAGTTAGTTTTATGTCATTTCAAGTTAGTTTAATGCCATTTAAAGTTAGTTTAGCGCCATTTGAAGTTAGTTTAGCGTCATTTGAAGTTAGTTTAACGCCTTAGAAGTTAGTTTAACACCAGTTGAAGTTAGTTTAACGCCATTTGAAGTTAGTTTAACGCCATTTGAAGTTAGTTTAACGCCATTTAAAGTTCGTTCAATGCCATGCCATTTAAAGTTAGTTGAATGCTATTAATGTTAGTTGAACGCTATTTAAAGTTAGTTTAACGCCATTTGAAGTTAGTTTAATGCCATTTGAAGTTAGTTTAACGCCATTTGAAGTTAGTTTAATGTCATTTACAGTTAGTTTTACACCATTTGAAGTTAGTTTAATGCCATTTAAAGTTAGCGAACACCTTTTTTGAAGTTAGTTTAACACCATTTTAAGTTAGTTTAATGCCATTTAAAGTTAATTTAACGCCATATAAAGTTAGTTATACGTCATTTCCAGTTAGTTTAACGCCATTTGAATTTAGTTTAAAGTCATTTGCAGTTAGTTTAACGCCATTAAAAGTTAGTTTATCGCGATTTGAAGTTAGTCTAATGCTATTTAAAGTAAGTTTACCACCTTTTGAAGTTAGTTTAACACCATATGAAGTTAGTTTAATGCCATTTAAAGTTAGTTTAATGCCATTTAAAGTTAGTTTTATGTCATTTCAAGTTAGTTTAATGCCATTTAAAGTTAGTTTAGCGTCATTTGAAGTTAGTTTAAAGTCATTTGAAGTTAGTTTAACGCCTTGCAGCCAGTTTAACAATCAGTTGAAGTTAGTTTAACATTTGAAGTTAGCTAACCGCCTTTGAAGTTAGTTTAATACCAGTTAAAGTTAGTTTAACGCCATTTGAAGTTAGTTTATCGCCATTTGTGTTAGTGTAAAATATTTAAAAGTTCGTTACACGCAATTTTAAAGTTAGTTTAACGCCATTTTATAGTTGTTTTAAATTATTTAAAGTAAGTTGAACTCTATTTAAAGTTAGTTTAACGCCATTTGAATAACGTTTACAGCCATTTGAAGCACGTTTAATGCCATTTAAAGTTAGTTTCACTTCATTTAAAGTCTGTTTAATGCCATATGAAGATAGTTTTATGTCATTGCAAGTTAGTTTAATGCCATCTAAAGTTAGTTTAGCGCCATTTGAAGTTAGTTTAATGTCTTTTGAAGTTAGTTTAACGCCATTTGAAGTTAGTCTAATGCCATTTAAAGTAAGTTTAACACCTTTGAAGTTAGTTTAACACCATTTGAAGTTAGTTTAATGCCATTTAAAGTTAGTTTAATGCCATTTAAAGTTAGTTTTATGTCATTTCAAGTTAGTTTAATGCCATTTAAAGTTAGTTTAGCGTCATTTGAAGTTAGTTTAGCGTCATTTGAAGTTAGTTTAACGCCTTAGAAGTTAGTTTAACACCAGTTGAAGTTAGTTTAACGCCATTTGAAGTTAGTTTAACGCCATTTGAAGTTAGTTTAACGCCATTTAAAGTTCGTTCAATGCCATTTAAAGTAATATGAACGCCATTTAAAGTTAGGTGAACAACATTTGAAGTTAGTTTAATGCCGTTTAAAGTTTATTTAATGCCATTTAAAGTTAGTTGAATGCTATTAATGTTAGTTGAACGCCATTTGAAGTTAGTTTAATGCCATTTGAAGTTAGTTTAACGCCATTTGAAGTTAGTTTAACGCCATTTGAAGTTAGTTTAATGTCATTTACAGTTAGTTTAACGCCATTTCAAGTTAGTTTAATGCCATTTAAAGTTAGTTTAACACCTTTTGAAGTTAGTTTAACACCATTTTAAGTTAGTTTAATGCCATTTAAAGTTAATTTAACGCCATATAAAGTTAGTTATACGTCATTTCCAGTTAGTTTAACGCCATTTGAATTTAGTTTAAAGTCATTTGCAGTTAGTTTAACGCCATTAAAAGTTAGTTTAACGCGATTTGAAGTTAGTCTAATGCTATTTAAAGTAAGTTTACCACCTTTTGAAGTTAGTTTAACACCATATGAAGTTAGTTTAATGCCATTTAAAGTTAGTTTAATGCCATTTAAAGTTAGTTTTATGTCATTTCAAGTTAGTTTAATGCCATTTAAAGTTAGTTTAGCGTCATTTGAAGTTAGTTTAAAGTCATTTGAAGTTAGTTTAACGCCTTAGAAGTTAGTTTAACACCAGTTGAAGTTAGTTTAACGCCATTTGAAGTTAGTTTAACGCCATTTGAAGTTAGTTTAACGCCATTTAATGTTCGTTCAATGCCATTTAAAGTAAGTTGAACGCAATTTAAAGTTAGTTTAACGCCATTTGAAGTTAGTTTAATGCCATTTGAAGTTAGTTTAACACCTTTTGAAGTTAGTTTAAGACCATTTCAAGTTAGTTTAATGCCATTTAAAGTTAGTTTAAAGCCATTTAAAGTTAGTTATACGTCATTTCAAGTTAGTTTAACGCCATTTGAAGTTAGTTTAACGTTATTTGCAGTTAGTTTAACGCCATTAAAAGTTACTTTAACCCCACTTAAGGTTAGTTTAATGCCATTTAAAGTTAGTTTAACACCTTTTGAAGTTAGTTTAACACCATTTGAAGTTAGTTTAATGCCATTTATGTTAGTTTAACGCCATTTTAAGTTAGTTATACGTCATTTCAAGTTAGTTTAACGCCATTTGAAGTTAGTTTAACGTCATTTGCAGTTGGTTTAACGCCATTAAAAGTTAGTTTAACGCGATTTGAAGTTAGTTTAACGCCATTTAAACTTAGTTTAACGCCTTTTGAAGTTAGTTTAATGACATTTGAAGTTAGTTTAATGCCATTTAAAGTTAGTTTAACTCCTTTTGAAGTTAGTTTAACACCATTTGAAGTTAGTTTAATGCCATTTAAGTTAGTTTAACGCCATTTTAAGTTAGTTATACGTCATTTCAAGTTAGTTTAACGCCATTTGAAGTTAGTTTAACGTCATTTGCAGTTAGTTTAACGCCATTTGAAGTGAGTTTAATGCAATTGGAAGAACGTTTACTGCCATTTGAAGCAAGTTAAACGCCATTTAAAGTTAGTTTAATGCCATTTAAAGTTAGTTTAACACCTTTTGAAGTTAGTTTTACACCATTTGAAGTTAGTTTAATGACATTTAAAGTTAGTTTAACGCCATTTAAAGTTAGGTTTACGTCATTTCAAGTTAGGTTAATGCCATTTAAAGATAGTTTAGCGCCATTTGAAGTTAGTTTAACGCTATTTGAAGTTAGTTTAATGCCATTTAAAGTTAGTTTAATGCCATTTGAAGTTAGTTTAACGTCATTTGAAGTTTGTTTAACGCCATTTGAAGTTCGTTCAATGCCATTTAAAGTTAGTTTAACGCCATATATAGTTAGTTGAATGCTATTTTAAGTAAGTTGAACACTATCTAGAGTTAGTTTAACGCCATTTGAAGAACGTTTACTGCCATATGAAGCACATTTAACGCCATATAAAGTTAGTTTCACTTCATATAAAATCTGTTTAATGCCAAATGAAGTTAGTTTAACACCATTTGAAGTTAGTTTAACACCATTTGAAGTTAGTTTAATGCCATTTAAAGTTAGTTTTTGTCATTTCAAGTTAGTTTAATGCCATTTAAAGTTATTTTAGCGATATTTGAAGTTAGTTTAACGCCATTTGAAGTTAGTTTAATGACATTTGAAATTAGTTTAACGCCATTTGATGTTAGTTTAACGTCATTTGAAGTTAGTTTAACGCCCTTTGAAGTTAGTTTAACACCAGTTAAAGTTAGTTTAACGCCATTTGAAGTTAGTTTAACTCCATTTGAAGTTAGTTTAACGCCATTTAAAGTTCGTTCAATGCCATTTAAAGTTAGTTAAACGCCATTTATAGTTAGTTGAACGCTATTTAAAGTAAGTTGAACGCTATGTAAAGTTAGTTTAACGCCATTTGAAGAACGTTTACAGCCATTTGAAGCGCGTTCAACGCCATTTAAAATTAGTTTCACTTCATTTAAAGTCTGTTTAATGCCATTTGAAGTTAGTTTAATGCCATTTGAAGTGAGTTTAACGCCATTTAAAGTTCGTTCAATGCCATTTAAAGTTAGTTTAATGCCATTTATAGTTAGTTGAATGCTATTGAAAGCAAGTTGAACGCTATTTAAAGTTAGTTTAACGCCATTTGAAGAATGTTTACAGCCAATTGAAGCACGTTTAACGCCATTTAAAGTTAGTTTCACTTCATTTAAAGTCTGTTTAATGCCATATGAAGTTAGTTTAACGCCATATGAAGTTAGTTTACTGCCTTTTGAAGTTAGTTTAACGCCATTTGAAGTAAGTCTAATGCCATTTAAAGTTAGTTTAACAGCTTATTTTTACTCCATTTAAAGCGCATTTAACGCCATTTAAAGTTTGTTTCACGCCATTTAAAGTTTCTCTAACGCCATTTAAAGTTCGTTAAACGTCAATTAAAGTTAGTTTAAGGCCATTTAATGTTCATTTATTGTCATTTAGAGTTAGTTTAACGCTATTTGAAGTTAGTTAACGCTATTTGAAGAACGTTTACTGCCATTTGAAGCACGTTTAACGGCATTTATAGTTAGCTTAACGCCTTTTCAAGTTAGTTTAATGCAATTTAAAGTTAGTTTAACACCTTTTGAAGTTAGTTTAACACCATTTGAAGTTAGTTTAACGCCATTTGAAGTTAGTTTAACGCCATTTGAAGTTAGTTTAATGCCATTTGAAGTTAGTTTAACGCCATTTGAAGTTAGTTTAATGTCATTTGAAGTTAGTTTAACGCCTTTTGAAGTTAGTTTAATACCAGTTAAAGTTAGTTTAACGCCATTTGAAGTTAGTTTAATGCCATTTGAAGTTAGTGTAAAGCCATTTAAAGTTCGTTCAATGCAATTTAAAGTTAGTTTAACGCCATTTATAGTTAGTTGAATGCTATTTAAAGTAAGTTGAACTCTATTTAAAGTTAGTTTAACGCCATTTGAATAACGTTTACAGCCATTTGAAGCACGTTTAATGCCATTTAAAGTTAGTTTCACTTCATTTAAAGTCTGTTTAATGCCATATGAAGTTCGTTTTATGTCATTTCAAGTTAGTTTAATGCCATTTAAAGTTAGTTTAGCGCCATTTGAAGTTAGTTTAATGTCTTTTGAAGTTAGTTTAACGCCATTTGAAGTTAGTCTAATGCCATTTAAAGTAAGTTTAACACCTTTTGAAGTTAGTTTTACACCATTTGCAGTTAGTTTAATGCCATTTAAAGTTAGTTTAATGCCATTTAAAGTTAGTTTTATGTCATTTCAAGTTAGTTTAATGCCATTTAAAGTTAGTTTAGCGTCATTTGAAGTTAGTTTAGCGTCATTTGAAGTTAGTTTAACGCCTTAGAAAATAGTTTAACACCAGTTGAAGTTAGTTTAACGCCATTTGAAGTTAGTTTAACGCCATTTGAAGTTAGTTTAACGCCATTTAAAGTTTGTTCAATGCCATTTAAAGTAATATGAACGCCATTTAAAGTTAGGTGAACAACATTTGAAGTTAGTTTAATGCCGTTTAAAGTTTATTTAATGCCATTTAAAGTTAGTTGAATGCTATTAATGTTAGTTGAACGCTATTTAAAGTTAGTTTAACGCCATTTGAAGGTAGTTTAATGCCATTTGAAGTTAGTTTAACGCCATTTGAAGTTAGTTTAATGTCATTTACAGTTAGTTTAACGCCATTTCAAGTTAGTTTAATGCCATTTAAAGTTAGTTTAACACCTTTTGAAGTTAGTTTAACACCATTTTAAGTTAGTTTAATGCCATTTAAAGTTAGTTTAACGCCATATAAAGTTAGTTATACGTCATTTCCAGTTAGTTTAACGCCATTTGAATTTAGTTTAAAGTCATTTGCAGTTAGTTTAACGCCATTAAAAGTTAGTTTAACGCGATTTGAAGTTATTCTAATGCTATTTAAAGTAAGTTTACCACCTTTTGAAGTTAGTTTAACACCATATGAAGTTAGTTTAATGCCATTTAAAGTTAGTTTAATGCCATTTAAAGTTAGTTTTATGTCATTTCAAGTTAGTTTAATGCCATTTAAAGTTAGTTTAGCGTCATTTGAAGTTAGTTTAGCGTCATTTGAAGTTAGTTTAACGCCTTAGAAGTTAGTTTAACACCAGTTGAAGTTAGTTTAACGCCATTTGAAGTTAGTTTAACGCCATTTGAAGTTAGTTTAACGCCATTTAATGTTCGTTCAATGCCATTTAAAGTAAATTGAACGCAATTTAAAGTTAGTTTAACGCCATTTGAAGTTAGTTTAATGCCATTTCAAGTTAGTTTAATGCCATTTAAAGTTAGTTTAAAGCCATTTGAAGTTAGTTATACGTCATTTCAAGTTAGTTTAACGCCATTTGAAGTTAGTTTAACGTTATTTGCAGTTAGTTTAACGCCATTAAAAGTTACTTTAACCCCATTTAAGGTTAGTTTAATGCCATTTAAAGTAAGTTTAACACCTTTTGAAGTTAGTTTAACACCATTTGAAGTTAGTTTAATGCCATTTAAAGTTAGTTTAACTCCTTTTGAAGTTAGTTTAACACCATTTGAAGTTAGTTTAATGCCATTTAAGTTAGTTTAACGCCATTTTAAGTTAGTTATACATCATTTCAAGTTAGTTTAACGCCATTTGAAGTTAGTTTAACGTCATTTGAAGTGAGTTTAATGCCATTTAAATTTAGTTTAACGCCATTTAAAGTTAATTTAACGTCATTTAAAGTTAGTTTAACGCCATTTGAAGTTAGTTTAACGCAATTGGAAGAACGTTTACTGCCATTTGAAGCAAGTTAAACGCCATTTAAAGTTAGTTTAATGCCATTTAAAGTTAGTTTAACACCTTTTGAAGTTAGTTTTACACCATTTGAAGTTAGTTTAATGCCATTTAAAGTTAGTTTAACGCCATTTAAAGTTAGGTTTACGTCATTTCAAGTTAGGTTAATGCCATTTAAAGATAGTTTAGCGCCATTTGAAGTTAGTTTAACGCTATTTGAAGTTAGTTTAATGCCATTTGAAGTTAGTTTAACGCCATTTGAAGTTAGTTTAACGTCATTTGAAGTTAGTTTAACGCCATTTAAAGTTAGTTTAATGCCATTTGAAGTTAGTTTAACGTCATTTGAAGTTTGTTTAACGCCATTTGAAGTTCGTTCAATGCCATTTAAAGTTAGTTTAACGCCATATATAGTTAGTTGAATGCTATTTTAAGTAAGTTGAACACTATCTAGAGTTAGTTTAACGCCATTTGAAGAACGTTTACTGCCATATGAAGCACATTTAACGCCATATAAAGTTAGTTTCACTTCATATAAAATCTGTTTAATGCCAAATGAAGTTAGTTTAACACCATTTGAAGTTAGTTTAACACCATTTGAAGTTAGTTTAATGCCATTTAAAGTTAGTTTTTGTCATTTCAAGTTAGTTTAATGCCATTTAAAGTTATTTTAGCGACATTTGAAGTTAGTTTAACGCCATTTGAAGTTAGTTTAATGACATTTGAAATTAGTTTAACGCCATTTGATGTTAGTTTAACGTCATTTGAAGTTAGTTTAACGCCCTTTGAAGTTAGTTTAACACCAGTTAAAGTTAGTTTAACGCCATTTGAAGTTAGTTTAACTCCATTTGAAGTTAGTTTAACGCCATTTAAAGTTCGTTCAATGCCATTTAAAGTTAGTTAAACGCCATTTATAGTTAGTTGAACGCTATTTAAAGTAAGTTGAACGCTATGTAAAGTTAGTTTAACGCCATTTGAAGAACGTTTACAGCCATTTGAAGCACGTTCAACGCCATTTAAAATTAGTTTCACTTCATTTAAAGTCTGTTTAATGCCATTTGAAGTTAGTTTAATGCCATTGGAAGTGAGTTTAACGCCATTTAAAGTTCGTTCAATGCCATTTAAAGTTAGTTTAATGCCATTTATAGTTAGTTGAATGCTATTTAAAGCAAGTTGAACGCTATTTAAAGTTAGTTTAACGCCATTTGAAGAATGTTTACAGCCAATTGAAGCACGTTTAACGCCATTTAAAGTTAGTTTCACTTCATCTAAAGTCTGTTTAATGCCATATGAAGTTAGTTTAACGCCATTTGAAGTTAGTTTACTGCCTCTTGAAGTTAGTTTAACGCCATTTGAAGTAAGTCTAATGCCATTTAAAGTTAGTTTAACAGCTTATTTTTACTCCATTTAAAGCGCATTTAACGCCATTTAAAGTTTGTTTCACGCCATTTAAAGTTTCTCTAACGCCATTTAAAGTTCGTTAAACGTCAATTAAAGTTAGTTTAAGGCCATTTAATGTTCATTTATTGTCATTTAAAGTTAGTTTAACGCTATTTGAAGTTAGTTAACGCTATTTGAAGAACGTTTACTGCCATTTGAAGCACGTTTAACGCCATTTATAGCTAGCTTAACGCCTTTTCAAGTTAGTTTAATGCAATTTAAAGTTAGTTTAACACCTTTTGAAGTTAGTTTAACACCATTTGAAGTTAGTTTAATGGCATGTAAAGTTAGTTTAACGCCATTTGAAGTTAGTTTAACGCCATTTGAAGTTAGTTTAATGCCATTTGAAGTTAGTTTAACGCCATTTGAAGTTAGTTTAACGTCATTTGAAGTTAGTTTAACGCCTTTTGAAGTTAGTTTAATACCAGTTAAAGTTAGTTTAACGCCATTTGAAGTTAGTTTAATGCCATTTGAAGTTAGTGTAAAGCCATTTAAAGTTCGTTTAATGCAATTTAAAGTTAGTTTAACGCCATTTATAGTTAGTTGAATGCTATTTAAAGTAAGTTGAACTCTATTTAAAGTTAGTTTAACGCCGTTTGAATAACGTTTACAGCCATTTGAAGCACGTTTAATGCCATTTAAAGTTAGTTTCACTTCATTTAAAGTCTGTTTAATGCCATATGAAGTTAGTTTTATGTCATTTCAAGTTAGTTTAATGCCATTTAAAGTTAGTTTAGCGCCATTTGAAGTTAGTTTAATGTCTTTTGAAGTTAGTTTAACGCCATTTGAAGTTAGTCTAATGCCATTTAAAGTAAGTTTAAAATCCTTTTGAAGTTAGTTTAACTCCATTTGAAGTTAGTTTAATGCCATTTAAAGTTAGTTTAATGCCATTTAAAGTTAGTTTTATGTCATTTCAAGTTAGTTTAATGCCATTTAAAGTTAGTTTAGCGTCATTTGAAGTTAGTTTAGCGTCATTTGAAGTTAGTTTAACGCCTTAGAAGTTAGTTTAACACCAGTTGAAGTTAGTTTAACGCCATTTGAAGTTAGTTTAACGCCATTTGAAGTTAGTTTAACGCCATTTAAAGTTCGTTCAATGCCATTTAAAGTAATATGAACGCCATTTAAAGTTAGGTGAACAACATTTGAAGTTAGTTTAATGCCGTTTAAAGTTTATTTAATGCCATTTAAAGTTAGTTGAATGCTATTAATGTTAGTTGAACGCCATTTGAAGTTAGTTTAATGCCATTTGAAGTTAGTTTAACGCCATTTGAAGTTAGTTTAACGCCATTTGAAGTTAGTTTAATGTCATTTACAGTTAGTTTAACGCCATTTCAAGTTAGTTTAATGCCATTTAAAGTTAGTTTAACACCTTTTGAAGTTAGTTTAACACCATTTTAAGTTAGTTTAATGCCATTTAAAGTTAATTTAACGCCATATAAAGTTAGTTATACGTCATTTCCAGTTAGTTTAACGCCATCTAAATTTAGTTTAAAGTCATTTGCAGTTAGTTTAACGCCATTAAAAGTTAGTTTATCGCGATTTGAAGTTAGTCTAATGCTATTTAAAGTAAGTTTACCACCTTTTGAAGTTAGTTTAACACCATATGAAGTTAGTTTAATGCCATTTAAAGTTAGTTTAATGCCATTTAAAGTTAGTTTTATGTCATTTCAAGTTAGTTTAATGCCATTTAAAGTTAGTTTAGCGTCATTTGAAGTTAGTTTAGCGTCATTTGAAGTTAGTTTAACGCCTTAGAAGTTAGTTTAACACCAGTTGAAGTTAGTTTAACGCCATTTGAAGTTAGTTTAACGCCATTTGAAGTTAGTTTAACGCCATTTAATGTTCGTTCAATGCCATTTAAAGTAAGTTGAACGCAATTTAAAGTTAGTTTAACGCCATTTGAAGTTAGTTTAATGCCATTTGAAGTTAGTTTAACACCTTTTGAAGTTAGTTTAAGACCATTTCAAGTTAGTTTAATGCCATTTAAAGTTAGTTTAAAGCCATTTAAAGTTAGTTATACGTCATTTCAAGTTAGTTTAACGCCATTTGAAGTTAGTTTAACGTTATTTGCAGTTAGTTTAACGCCATTAAAAGTTACTTTAACCCCACTTAAGGTTAGTTTAATGCCATTTAAAGTTAGTTTAACACCTTTTGAAGTTAGTTTAACACCATTTGAAGTTAGTTTAATGCCATTTATGTTAGTTTAACGCCATTTTAAGTTAGTTATACGTCATTTCAAGTTAGTTTAACGCCATTTGAAGTTAGTTTAACGTCATTTGCAGTTGGTTTAACGCCATTAAAAGTTAGTTTAACGCGATTTGAAGTTAGTTTAACGCCATTTAAACTTAGTTTAACGCCTTTTGAAGTTAGTTTAATGACATTTGAAGTTAGTTTAATGCCATTTAAAGTTAGTTTAACTCCTTTTGAAGTTAGTTTAACACCATTTGAAGTCAGTTTAATGCCATTTAAGTTAGTTTAACGCCATTTTAAGTTAGTTATACGTCATTTCAAGTTAGTTTAACGCCATTTGAAGTTAGTTTAACGTCATTTGAAGTTAGTTTTACACCATTTGAAGTTAGTTTAATGCCATTTAAAGTTAGTTTAACGCCATTTAAAGTTAGGTTTACGTCATTTCAAGTTAGGTTAATGCCATTTAAAGATAGTTTAGCGGCATTTGAAGTTAGTTTAACGCTATTTGAAGTTAGTTTAATGCCATTTGAAGTTAGTTTAACGCCATTTGAAGTTAGTTTAACGTCATTTGAAGTTAGTTTAACGCCATTTAAAGTTAGTTTAATGCCATTTGAAGTTAGTTTAACGTCATTTGAAGTTTGTTTAACGCCATTTGAAGTTCGTTCAATGCCATTTAAAGTTAGTTTAACGCCATATATAGTTAGTTGAATGCTATTTTAAGTAAGTTGAACACTATCTAGAGTTAGTTTAACGCCATTTGAAGAACGTTTACTGCCATATGAAGCACATTTAACGCCATATAAAGTTAATTTCACTTCATATAAAATCTGTTTAATGCCAAATGAAGTTAGTTTAACACCATTTGAAGTTAGTTTAACACCATTTGAAGTTAGTTTAATGCCATTTAAAGTTAGTTTTTGTCATTTCAAGTTAGTTTAATGCCATTTAAAGTTATTTTAGCGACATTTGAAGTTAGTTTAACGCCATTTGAAGTTAGTTTAATGACATTTGAAATTAGTTTAACGCCATTTGATGTTAGTTTAACGTCATTTGAAGTTAGTTTAACGCCCTTTGAAGTTAGTTTAACACCAGTTAAAGTTAGTTTAACGCCATTTGAAGTTAGTTTAACTCCATTTGAAGTTAGTTTAACGCCATTTAATGTTCGTTCAATGCCATTTAAAGTTAGTTAAACGCCATTTATAGTTAGTTGAACGATATTTAAAGTAAGTTGAACGCTATGTAAAGTTAGTTTAACGCCATTTGAAGAACGTTTACAGCCATTTGAAGCACGTTCAACGCCATTTAAAATTAGTTTCACTTCATTTAAAGTCTGTTTAATGCCATTTGAAGTTAGTTTAATGCCATTTGAAGTGAGTTTAACGCCATTTAAAGTTCGTTCAATGCCATTTAAAGTTAGTTTAATGCCATTTATAGTTAGTTGAATGCTATTTAAAGCAAGTTGAACGCTATTTAAAGTTAGTTTAACGCCATTTGAAGAATGTTTACAGCCAATTGAAGCACGTTTAACGCCATTTAAAGTTAGTTTCACTTCATTTAAAGTCTGTTTAATGCCATATGAAGTTAGTTTAACGCCATTTGAAGTTAGTTTACTGCCTTTTGAAGTTAGTTTAACGCCATTTGAAGTAAGTCTAATGCCATTTAAAGTTAGTTTAACAGTTTTTTTTTAACTCCATTTAAAGCGCATTTAACGCCATTTAAAGTTTGTTTCACGCCATTTAAAGTTTCTCTAACGCCATTTAAAGTTCGTTAAACGTCAATTAAAGTTAGTTTAAGGCCATTTAATGTTCATTTATTGTCATTTAGAGTTAGTTTAACGCTATTTGAAGTTAGTTAACGCTATTTGAAGAACGTTTACTGCCATTTGAAGCACGTTTAACGGCATTTATAGTTAGCTTAACGCCTTTTCAAGTTAGTTTAATGCAATTTAAAGTTAGTTTAACACCTTTTGAAGTTAGTTTAACACCATTTGAAGTTAGTTTAACGCCATTTGAAGTTAGTTTAACGCCATTTGAAGTTAGTTTAATGCCATTTGAAGTTAGTTTAACGCCATTTGAAGTTAGTTTAACGTCATTTGAAGTTAGTTTAACGCCTTTTGAAGTTAGTTTAATACCAGTTAAAGTTAGTTTAACGCCATTTGAAGTTTCTCTAACGCCATTTAAAGTTCGTTAAACGTCAATTAAAGTTAGTTTAAGGCCATTTAATGTTCATTTATTGTCATTTAAAGTTAGTTTAACGCTATTTGAAGTTAGTTAACGCTATTTGAAGAACGTTTACTGCCATTTGAAGCACGTTTAACGCCATTTATAGCTAGCTTAACGCCTTTTCAAGTTAGTTTAATGCAATTTAAAGTTAGTTTAACACCTTTTGAAGTTAGTTTAACACCATTTGAAGTTAGTTTAATGGCATGTAAAGTTAGTTTAACGCCATTTGAAGTTAGTTTAACGCCATTTGAAGTTAGTTTAATGCCATTTGAAGTTAGTTTAACGCCATTTGAAGTTAGTTTAACGTCATTTGAAGTTAGTTTAACGCCTTTTGAAGTTAGTTTAATACCAGTTAAAGTTAGTTTAACGCCATTTGAAGTTAGTTTAATGCCATTTGAAGTTAGTGTAAAGCCATTTAAAGTTCGTTCAATGCTATTTAAAGTTTGTTTAACGCCATTTATAGTTAGTTGAATGCTATTTAAAGTAAGTTGAACTCTATTTAAAGTTAGTTTAACGCCATTTGAATAACGTTTACAGCCATTTGAAGCACGTTTAATGCCATTTAAAGTTAGTTTCACTTCATTTAAAGTCTGTTTAATGCCATATGAAGTTAGTTTTATGTCATTTCAAGTTAGTTTAATGCCATTTAAAGTTAGTTTAGCGCCATTTGAATTTAGTTTAATGTCTTTTGAAGTTAGTTTAACGCCATTTGAAGTTAGTCTAATGCCATTTAAAGTAAGTTTAACACCTTTTGAAGTTAGTTTAACACCATTTGAAGTTAGTTTAATGCCATTTAAAGTTAGTTTAATGCCATTTAAAGTTAGTTTTATGTCATTTCAAGTTAGTTTAATGCCATTTAAAGTTAGTTTAGCGTCATTTGAAGTTAGTTTAGCGTCATTTGAAGTTAGTTTAACGCGTTAGAAGTTAGTTTAACACCAGTTGAAGTTAGTTTAACGCCATTTGAAGTTAGTTTAACGCCATTTGAAGTTAGTTTAACGCCATTTAAAGTTCGTTCAATGCCATTTAAAGTAATATGAACGCCATTTAAAGTTAGGTGAACAACATTTGAAGTTAGTTTAATGCCGTTTAAAGTTTATTTAATGCCATTTAAAGTTAGTTGAATGTTATTAATGTTAGTTGAACGCTATTTAAAGTTAGTTTAACGCCATTTGAAGTTAGTTTAATGCCATTTGAAGTTAGTTTAACGCCATTTGAAGTTAGTTTAATGTCATTTACAGTTAGTTTAACGCCATTTCAAGTTAGTTTAATGCCATTTAAAGTTAGTTTAACACCTTTTGAAGTTAGTTTAACACCATTTTAAGTTAGTTTAATGCCATTTAAAGTTAGTTTAACGCCATATAAAGTTAGTTATACGTCATTTCCAGTTAGTTTAACGCCATTTGAATTTAGTTTAAAGTCATTTGCAGTTCGTTTAACGCCATTAAAAGTTAGTTTAACGCGATTTGAAGTTAGTCTAATGCTATTTAAAGTAAGTTTACCACCTTTCGAAGTTAGTTTAACACCATGTGAAGTTAGTTTAATGCCATTTAAAGTTAGTTTAATGCCATTTAAAGTTAGTTTTATGTCATTTCAAGTTAGTTTAATGCCATTTAAAGTTAGTTTAGCGTCATTTGAAGTTAGTTTAGCGTCATTTGAAGTTAGTTTAACGCCTTAGAAGTTAGTTTAACACCAGTTGAAGTTAGTTTAACGCCATTTGAAGTTAGTTTAACGCAATTTGAAGTTAGTTTAACGCCATTTAATGTTCGTTCAATGCCATTTAAAGTAAGTTGAACGCAATTTAAAGTTAGTTTAACGCCATTTGAAGTTAGTTTAATGCCATTTGAAGTTAGTTTAACGCCATTTGAAGTTAGTTTAACGTCATTTGCAGTTATTTTAACGCCATTTAAAGTTAGCTTAACACCATTTGAAGTTAGTTTAATGCCATATGAAGTTAGTTTAAAGAAATTTGAAACGCATTTAACGCTATTTAATGTTTGTTTCACGCTATTTGAAGTTTGTTTACTGCCATTTGAAGCACGTTTAACGCCATTTACAGTTAGTTTAACGCCATTTCAAGTTAGTTTAATGCCATTTAAAGTTAGTTTAACACCTTTTGAAGTTAGTTTAACACCATTTCAAGATAGTTTAATGCCATTTAAAGTTAGTTTAAAGCCATTTAAAGTTAGTTATACGTCATTTCAAGTTAGTTTAACGCCATTTGAAGTTAGTTTAACGTTATTTGCAGTTAGTTTAACGCCATTAAAAGTTACTTCAACGCCATTTAAGGTTAGTTTAATGCCATTTAAAGTTAGTTTAACACCTTTTGAAGTTAGTTTAACACCATTTGAAGTTAGTTTAATGCCATTTAAAGTTAGTTTAACGCCATTTAATGTTAGTTATACGTCATTTCAAGTTAGTTTAACGCCATTTGAAGTTAGTTTAACATCATTTGCAGTAAGTTTAACGCCATTAAAAGTTAGTTTAACGCGATTGGAAGTTAGTTTAATGCCATTTAAACTTAGTTTAACGCCTTTTGAAGTTAGTTTAATGACATTTGAAGTTAGTTTAATGCCATTTAAAGTTAGTTTAACGCCTTTTGAATTTAGTTTAACACCATTTGAAGTTAGTTTAATGCCATTTAAGTTAGTTTAACGCCATTTGAAGTGAGTTTAATGCCATTTAAATTTAGTTTAACGCCATTTAAAGTTAATTTAACGTCATTTAAAGTTAGTTTAACGCCATTTGAAGTCAGTTTAACGCCATTTGAAGAACGTTTACTGCCATTTGAAGACGTTAAACATCATTTGCAGTTAGTTTAACGCCATTTGAAGTTAGTTTAATGCCATTTGAAGTTAGTTTAACGCCATTTGAAGTAAGTTTAACGTCATTTGAAGTTAGTTTAACGCCTTTTGAAATTAGTTTAACACCAGTTGAAGTTAGTTTAACGCCATTTGAAGTTAGTTTAATGCCATTTGAAGTGAGTTTAACGCCATTTAAAGTTCGTTCAATGCCATTTAAAGTTAATTTAAGGCCATTAAAGTTCGTTCAATGCCATTTAAAGTTAATTTAAGGCCATTTATAGTTTGTGTAATGATATTTAAAATAAGTTGAACGCTATTTAAAGTTAGTTTAACGCCATTTGAAGAACGTTTACAGCCATTTGAAGCATGTTTAACGCCATTTAAAGTTAGTTTCACTTCATTTAAAGTCTGTTTAATGCCATATGAAGTTAGTTTAACGCCATTTGAAGAAGTTAGTTTACTGCCTTTTGAAGTTAGTTTAACGCCATTTGAAGTTAGTCTAATGCCATTTAAAGTTAGTTTAACGCCTTTTGAAGTTAGTTTAACACCATTTGAAGTTAGTTTAATGCCATTTAAAGTTATTTTAATGCCATTTAAAGTTAGTTTTATGTCATTTCAAGTTAGTTTAACGCCGTTGAAGTTAGTTTAACACCAGTTGAAGTTAGTTTAACGCTATTTGAAGCTAGTTTAACGCCATTTGAAGTTAGTTTAACGCCAGTTGAAGTTAGTGTAACGCCATTTGAAGTTAGTTTAACGCCATTTGAAGTTAGTTTAACGTCATTTGCAGTTAGTTTAACGCCATTTAAAGTTAGTTTAACGACATTTGAAGTTAGTTTAAAGCCATTTGAAGTTAGTTTAATGCCATTTAAATTTACTTTAACGCCATTTAAAGTTAATTTAACGTCATTTAAAGTTAGTTTAACGCCATTTGAAGTCAGTTTAACGCCATTTGAAGAATGTTTACTGCCATTTGAAGCACGTTTAACGCCATTTAAAGTTAGTTTCACTTCATTTAAAGTCTGTTTAATGCCATATGAAGTTAGTTTAACGCCATATATAGTTAGTTGAATGCTATTTAAAGTAAGTTGAACGCTATTTAAAGTTAGTTTAAAGCCATTTGAAGATAGTTTAACACCAGTTGAAGTTAGTTTAACGCCATTTAAAGTTTGTTTAACGCCATTTAAGTTAGTTTAACGCCATTTAAAGTTTGTTCAATGCCATTTAAAGTAAGTTGAACGCCATTTAAAGTTAGTTGAACACCATTGGAAGTTAGTTTAACGCCATTTGAAGTTAGTTTAATGCCATTTGAAGTTAGTTTAACGCCATTTGAAGTTAGTTTAACGTCATTTGTAGTTAGTTTAATGCTTTTTAAAGTTAGCTTAACACCCTTTGAAGTTAGTTTAATGCCATATGAAGTTAGTTTAACGAAATTTGGAATGCATTTAACGCTATTCATCGTTTGTTTCACGCCATTTGAAGTTTGTTTATGCAATTTAAAGTTAGTTTAACGCCATTTGACGTTAGTTTAACGCCATATGAAGAACGTTTACTGTTATTTGAAGCACGTTTATCGCCATTTACAGTTAGTTTAACGTCATTTCAAGTTAGTTTAATGGCATTTAAAGTTAGTTTAACACCTTTGAAGTTAGTTTAACACCATTTGAAGTTCGTTTAATGCAATTTAAAGTTAGTTTAACGCCTTTTAAAGTTAGTTATACGTCATTTCAAGTTAGTTTAACGGCATTTGAAGTTAGTTTAACGTCATTTGCAGTTAGTTTAACGCCATTAAAAGTTACTTTAACGCCATTTGAAGTTAGTTTAATGCCATTTAAAGTTAGTTTAACGCCTTTTGAAGTTAGTTTAACACGATTTGAAGTTAGTTTAATGCCCTTTAAAGTTAGTTTAATGCCATTTTAAGGTAGTTTAACGCCATTTGAAGTTAGTTTATCGCCGTTTAAAGTTAGTTTAACGCCATTTGAAGTTAGTTTAACACCAGTTGAAGTTAGTTGAACGCTATTTAAAAAAAGTTGAACGCCATTTAAATTTAGGCGAACACCATTTGAAGTTAGTTTAATGCCATTTAAAGTATATTTAATGCCATTTAAAGTTAGTTGAACACAATTTAATGTTAGTTGAACGCTATTTAAAGTTAGTTTAGCCCCATTTAAAGTTAGTATAACGCCATTTGAAGTTAGTTTAACGCTATTTGAAGTTAGTTTTACACCATATAAAGTTATTTTTACTCCATTTAAAGCGCATTTATCGCCATTTAAAGTTTGTTTCACGCCATTGAAAGTTTCTCTAACGCCATTTAAAGTTAGTTTAGCGCCATTTAAAGTTAGTTTAACGACATTTGAAGTTAGTTTAACGCCATTTGAAGTTAGTTAATACTCTTTGGAGAACGTTTACTGCCATTTGAAGCACGTTTAATGCCATTTATAGTTCGCTTAACGCCTTTTCAAGTTAGTTTAATGCAATTTAAAGTTAGTTTAACTCCTTTTGAAGTTAGTTTAACACCATTTGAAGTTAGTTTAACGCCATTTGAAGTTAGTTAATGCTATTTGAAGAACGTTTACTGCCATTTGAAGCGCGTTTAATGCCATTTATAGTTAGCTTAACGCCTTTTCAAGTTAGTTTAATGCAATTTATAGTTAGTTTAACGCCATTTAAAGATAGGTTTACGTCATTTCAAGTTAGGTTAATGCCATTTAAAGATAGTTTAGCGCCATTTGAAGTTAGTTTAACGCCATTTGAAGTTAGTTTAACGCCATTTGAAGTTAGTTTAACGTCATTTGAAGTTAGTTTAACGCCATATGAAGTTAGTTTAATGCCATTTGAAGTTAGTTTAACATCATTTGAAGTTAGTTTAACGGCATTTGAAGTTCGTTCAATGCCATTTAAAGTTAGTTTAACGCCATATATAGTTAGTTGAATGCTATTTAAAGTAAGTTGAACGCTATCTAGAGTTAGTTTAACGCCATTTGAAGAACGTTTACTGCCATATGAAGCACGTTTAACGCCATATAAAGTTAGTTTCACCTCATTTAAAATCTGTTTAATGCCAAATGAAGTTAGTTTAACGCCATTTGAAGTTAGTTTAACACGATTTGAAGTTAGTTTAATGCCATTTAAGGTTAGTTTAATGCCATTTAAAGTTAGTTTTTTGTCATTTCAAGATAGTTTAACGCCATTTAAGATAGTTTAACTCCATTTAAAGTTTGTTCAATGCCACTTAAAGTTGTTGAACGCCATTTAAAGTTAGGTAAACGCCATTGGAAGTTAGTTTAATGCCTTTAAAGTTTCATTAATGACATTTAAAGTTAGTTGAACGCTATTTAATGTTAGTTGAACGCAATTTAAAGTTAGTTTAGCGCCATTTGAAGTTAGTTTAATGCCATTTGAAGTTAGTTTAACGTTATTTGAAGTTAGTTTAACGTCATTTGCAGTTAGTTTAACGCCATTTAAAGTTAGCTTAACACCATTTGAAGTTAGTTTAAAGCCATTTGAAGTTAGTTTAATGCCATTTAAATTCAGTTTAACGCCATTTAAATTTAATTTAACGTCATTTGAAGTTAGTTTAACGTTATTTGAAGTTAGTTTAACGCCATTAGAAGTTAGTTTAATGCCATTTGAAATTAGTTTAATGCCATTTGAAGTTAGTTTAACGCCATTTGAAGTTAGTTTAACACCAGTTGAAGTTAGTTTAACCCCATTTGAAGTTAGTTTAACGCCATTTGAAGTTAGTTTAACGCCATTTAAAGTTCGTTCAATGCCATTTAAAGTTAGTTAAACGCCATTTATAGTTAGTTGAACGCTATTTAAAGTAAGTTGGACGCCATTTAATGCCATTTAATGCCATTTAAAGTTAGTGGAACACAATTTAATGTTAGTTGAACGCTATTTAAAGTTAGTTTAGCCCCATTTAAAGTTAGTATAACGTCATTTGAAGTTAGTTTAACGCCAATTGAAGTTAGTTTAACACCATTTAAAGTTATTTTTACTCCATTTAAAGTGCATTTAACGCCATTTAAAGTTTGTTTCACGCCATTTAAAGTTTCTCTAACGCCATTTAAAGTTCGTTTAATGCCAATTAAAGTTAGTTTAAGGCCATTTAATGTTAATTTATTGTCATTTAAAGCTAGTTTAATGCCATTTGAAGTTAGTTTAACGCCATATATAGTTAGTTGAATGCTATTTAAAGTAAGTTGAACGCTATCTAGAGTTAGTTTAACGCCATTTGAAGAACGTTTACTGCCATATGAAGCACGTTTAACGCCATATAAAGTTAGTTTCACTTCATTTAAAATATGTTTAATGCCAAATGAAGTTAGTTTAACGCCATTTGAAGTTAGTTTAACACCATTTGAAGTTAGTTTAATGCCATTTAAAGTTAGTTTAATGCCATTTAAGGTTAGTTTAACGCCATTTAAGTTAGTTTAACTCCATTTAAAGTTTGTTCAATGCCACTTAAAGTTAGTTGAACGCCATTTAAAGTTAGGTGAACACCATTGGAAGTTAGTTAATGCCTTTAAAGTTTATTTAATGCCATTTAAAGTTAGTTGAACGCTATTTAATATTAGTTGAACGCAATTTAAAGTTAGTTTAACGCCATTTGAAGTTAGTTTAATGCCATTTGAAGTTAGTTTAACGTTATTTGAAGTTAGTTTAACGTCATTTAAAGTTAGCTTAACACCATTTGAAGTTAGTTTAATGCCATATGAAGTTAGTTTAACGAATTTTGAAACGCATTTAACGCTATTTTACGTTTGTTTCAGGCTATTTGAAGTTTGTTTACTGCCATTTGAAGCACGTTTAATGCCATTTACAGTTAGTTTAACGCCATTTCAATTTAGTTTAATGCTATTTAAAGTTAGTTTAACACCTTTTGAAGTTAGTTTAACACCATTTGAAGTTAGTTTAATGCCATTTAAAGTTAGTTTAACGCCATTTGATGTTAGTTTAACGTCATTTGCAGTTAGTTTAACGCCATTTAAAGAAAGTTTAACGACATGTGAACTTAGTTTAAAGCCATTTGAAGTTAGTTTAATGCCATTTAAATTCAGTTTAACGCCATTTAAAGTTAATTTAACGTCATTTAAAGTTAGTTTAACGCCATTTGTAGTTAGTTTAACGCCATTTTAAGTTAGTTATACGTCATTTCAAGTTAGTTTAACGCCATTTGAAGTTAATTTAACGTCATTTGCAGTTAGTTTAACACCATTTAAAGTTAGTTTAATTACATGTGAAGTTAGTTTAAAGCCATTTGAAGTTAGTTTAATGCCATTTAAATTCAGTTTAACGCCATTTAAAGTTAATTTAACGCCATTTAAAGTTAGGTTTATGTCATTTCAAGTTAGGTTAACACCATTTAAAGATAGTTTAGCGCCATTTGAAGTTAGTTTAACGCCATTTGAAGTTAGTTTAACACAATTTGAAGATCGTTTACTGCCATTTGATGCACATTAAACGCCATTTAAAGTTAGTTTAATGCCATTTAAAGTTAGTTTGACACCTTTTGAAGTTAGTTTTACACCATTTCAAGTTAGTTTAATGCCATTTAAAGTTAGTTTAACGCCATTTAAAGTTAGGTTTATGTCATTTCAAGTTAGGTTAATGCTATTTAAAGATAGTTTAGCGCCATTTGAAGTTAGTTTAACGCCATTTGAAGTTAATTTAATGCCATTTGAAGTTAGTTTAACGCCACTTAAAGCTAGTTTAATGCCATATATAGTTAGTTGAATGCTATTTAAAGTAAGTTGAACGCTATCTAGAGTTAGTTTAACGCCATTTGAAGAACGTTTACTGCCATATGAAGCACGTTTAACACCATATAAAGTTAGTTTCACTTCATTTAAAATCTGTTTCATGCCAAATGAAGTTAGTTTAACGTCATTTAAAATAACATTAACACCATTTGAAGTTAGTTTAATGCCATTTAAAGTTAGTTTAATGCCATTTAAAGTTAGTTTTTTGTCATTTCAAGTTAGTTTAGCGCCATTTAAGTTAGTTTAACTTCATTTAAAGTTTGTTCAATGCCATTTAAAGTAAGTTGAACGCCATTTAAAGTTAGGTGAACACCATTGGAAGTTAGTTTAAAGCCTTTAAAGTTTATTTAATGCCATTTAAAGTTAGTTGAACGCTATTTAATGTTAGTTGAACGCAATTTAAAGTTAGTTTAACGCCATTTGAAGTTAGTTTAATGCCATTTGAAGTTAGTTTAATGCCATTTGAAGTTAGTTTTACGTCATTTGCAGTTAGTTTAACGCCATTTAAAGGTAGCTTAACACCATTTGAAGTTAGTTTAATGCCATATGAAGTTAGTTTAACGAAATTTGAAACGCATTTAACGCTATTTAACGTTTGTTTCACGCTATTTGAAGTTTGTTTACTGCCACTTGAACCACGTTTAACGCCATTTACAGTTAGTTTAACGCCATTTCAAGTAAGTTTAATGCCATTTAAAGTTAGTTTAACACCTTTTGAAGTTAGTTTAACACCATTTGAAGTTAGTTTAATGCCATTTAAAGTTAGTTTAACGCCATTTAAAGTTAGTTTTAAGTCTTTTCAAGTTAGTTTAACGCCATTTGAAGTTAGTTTAACGTCATTTGCAGTTAGTTTAACGCCATTAAAAGTTATTTAACGCCATTTAAGGTTAGTTTAATGCCATTTAAAGTTAGTTTAACACCTTTTGAAGTTGGTTTAACACCATTTGAAGTTAGTTTAATGCCATTTAAAGCTAGTTTAACGCCATTTTAAGTTAGTTATACGTCATTTCAAGTTAGTTTAACGCCATTTGAAGTTAGTTTAACGTCATTTGCAGTTAGTTTAACGCCATTAAACGTTAGTTTAACGCGATTTGAAGTTAGTTTAATGCCATTTAAACTTAGTTTAACGCCTTTTGAAGTTAGTTTAATGACATTTGAAGTTAGTTTAATGCCATTTAAAGTTAGTTTAACGCCTTTTGAAGTTAGTTTAACACCATTTGAAGTTAGTTAATGCCGTTTAAGTTAGTTTAACGCCATTTTAAGTTAGTTATACGTCATTTCAAGTTAGTTTAACGCCATTTGAATTTAGTTTAACGTCATTTGCAGTTAGTTTAACGCCATTAAAAGTTAGTTTAACGCCATTTGAAGTTAGTTTAACGTCATTTGCAGTTAGATTAACGCCATTTAAAGTTAGTTTAACGACATTTGAAGTTAGTTTAAAGCCATTTGAAGTTAGTTTAATGCCATTTAAATTTAGTTTAACGAATTTAAAGTTAATTTAACGTCATTTAAAGTTAGTTTAACGCAATTTGAAGAACGTTTACTGACATTTGAAGCACGTTAAATGCCATTTAAAGTTAGTTTAATGCCATTTAAAGTTAGTTTAACACCTTTTGAAGTTCGTTTTACACCATTTGAAGTTAGTTTAATGCCATTTAAAGATAGTTTCACGCCATTTAAAGTTAGGTTTACGTCATTTCAAGTTAGGTTAATGCCATTTAAAGATAGTTTAGCGCCATTTGAAGTTAGTTTAACGCCATTTGAAGTTAGTTTAACGTCATTTAAAGTTAGTTTAACGCCATTTGAAGTTAGTTTAACGCCATTTGAAGTTAGTTTAACGTCATTTAAAGTTAGTTTAACGCCATTTGAAGTTAGTTTAACGCCATTTGAAGTTAGTTTAATGTCATTTGAAGTTAGTTTAACGCCATTTGAAGTTAGTTTAATGCCATTTGAAGTTAGTTTAACATCATTTGAAGTTAGTTTAACGCAATTTGAAGTTCGTTCAATGCCATTTAAAGTTAGTTTAACGCCATATATAGTTAGTTGAATGCTATTTAAAGTAAGTTGAACGCTATCTAGAGTTAGTTTAACGCCATTTGAAGAACGTTTACTGCCATATGAAACACGTTTAACGCCATATAAAGTTAGTTTCACTTCATTTAAAATCTGTTTAATGCCAAATGAAGTTAGTTTAACGCCATTTGAAGTTAGTTTAACACCATTTGAAGTTAGTTAACGCTATTTGAAGAACGTTTACTGCCATTTGAAGCACGTTTAACGCCATTTATAGTTAGCTTAACGCCTTTTCAATTTAGTTTAATGCAATTTAAAGTTAGTTTAACACCTTTTGAAGTTAGTTTAACACCATTTGAAGTTAGTTTAATGCCATTTGAGGTTAGTTGAACGCCATTTGAAGTTAGTTTAACGTCATTTGAAGTTAGTTTAACGCGTTTTGAAGTTAGTTTAACGCCAGTTGAAGTTAGTGTAACGCCATTTGAAGTTAGTTTAACGCCATTTGAAGTTAGTTTAACGTCATTTGCAGTTAGTTTCACGCCATTTAAAGTTAGTTTAACGACATTTGAAGTTAGTTTAAAGCCATTTGAAGTTAGTTTAATGCCATTTAAATTTAGTTTAATGCCATTTAAAGTTAATTTAACGTCATTTAAAGTTAGTTTAACGCCATTTGAAGTCAGTTTAACACCATCTGAAGAACGTTTACTGCCATTTGAAGCACGTTAAACGCCAATTTAATTTTAGTTTGCGCCATTTCAAGTGAGTTTAATGCCATTTAAAGTTAGTTTAACACCTTGTGAAGTTAGTTTAACACCATTTAATGTTAGTTTAATGGCATTTAAAGTTAGTTTAGCGCCATTTGAAGTTAGTTTAACGCCATTTGAAGTTAGTTTAATGCCATTTGAAGTTTGTTTAAGACCAGTTGAAGTTAGTTTAACGCCATTTGAAGTTAGTTTAACGCCTTAGAAGTTAGTTTAACGCCATTTAAAGTTCATTCAATGCCATTTAAAGTAAGTTGAACGCCATTTAAAAATAGGTGAACACCATTTGAAGTTAGTTTAATGCCGTTTAAAGTTTATTTAATGCCATTTAAAGTTAGTTGAATGCTATTAATGTTAGTTGAACGCTATTTAAAGTAAGTTTAACGAAATATGAAGTTAGTTTAATGCCATTTGAAGTTAGTTTAACGCCATTTGAAGTTAGTTTAATGTCATTTACAGTTAGTTTAACGCCATTTCAAGTTAGTTTAATGCCATTTAAAGTTAGTTTAACACCTTTTGAAGTTGGTTTAACACCATTTGAAGTTAGTTTAATGCCATTTAAAGTTAGTTTAACGCCATTTAAAGCTAGTTATACGTCATTTCAAGTTAGTTTAACGCCATTTGAATTTAGTTTAAAGTCATTTGCAGTTAGTTTAACGCCATTAAAGGTTAGTTTAACGCGATTTGAAGTTAGTTTAATGACATTTAAACTTAGTTTAACGCCTTTTGAAGTTAGCTTAATGACATTTGAACTTAGTTTAACGCCATTTAAAGTTAGTTTAACGCCTTTTGAAGTTAGTTTAACACCATTTGAAGTTAGTTTAATGCCATTTAAGTTATTTTAACGCCATTTTATGTTAGTTATACGTCATTTCAAGTTAGTTTAACGCCATTTGAAGTTACTTTAACGTCATTTGCAGTTAGTTTAACGCCATTTAAAGTTAGATTAATGACATGTGAAGTTAGTTTAAAGCCATTTGAAGTTAGTTTAATGCCATTTAAATTCAGTTTAACGCCATTTAAAGTTAATTTAACGTCATTTAAAGTTAGTTTAACGCCATTTGAAGTTAGTTTAACGCAATTTGATGAACGTTTACTGCCATTTGATGCACATTAAACGCCATTTAAAGTAAGTTTAATGCCATTTAAAGTTAGTTTAACACCTTTTGATGTTAGTTTTACACCATTTGAAGTTAGTTTAATGCCATTTAAAGTTAGTTTAACGCCATTTAAAGTTAGTTATACATCATTTCAAGTTAGTTTAACCCCATTTGAATTTAGTTTAACGTCATTTGCAGTTAGTTTAACGCCATTAAAAGTTAGTTTAACGCGATTTGAAGTTAGTTTAATGCCATTTAAACTTAATTAACGCCTTTTGAAGTTAGTTTAATGACATTTGAAGTTAGTTTAACGCCATTTAAAGTTAGTTTAACGCCTTATGAAGTAAGTTTAACACCATTTGAAGTTAGTTTAATGCCATTTAAGTTAGTTTAACGCCATTTTAAGTTAGTTATACGTCATTTGAAGTTAGTTTAACGCCATTTGAAGTTAGTTTAATGCCATTTGAAGTTAGTTTAACGCCATTAAAAGTTAGTTTAACGCGATTTGAAGTTAGTTTAATGCCATTTAAACTTAGTTTAACGCCTTTTGAAGTTAGTTTAATGACATTTGCAGTTAGTTTAACGCCATTTAATGTTAGTTTAACGACATGTGAAGTTAGTTTAAACCCATTTGAAGTTAGTTTAATGCCATTTAAATTCAGTTTAACGCCATTTAAAGTTAATTTAATGTCATTTAAAGTTAGTTTAACGCCATTTGAAGTGAGTTTAACGCCATTTGAAGAACGTTTACTGCCATTTGATGCACATTAAACGCCATTTAAAGTTAGTTTAATGCCATTTAAAGTTAGTTTAACACCTTTTGAAGTTAGTTTTACACCATTTAAAGTTAGTTTAATGCCATTTAAAGTTAGTTTAACGCCATTTAAAGTTTGGTTTACGTCATTTTAAGTTAGGTTAATGCCATTTAAAGATAGTTTAGCGCCATTTGAAGTTAGTTTAACGCCATATGAAGTTAGTTTAATACCATTTGAAGTTAGTTTAACGCCATTTGAAGTTAGTTTAACGTCATTTGAAGTTAGTTTAACGCCATTTGAAGTTAGTTAATGCCATTTGAAGTTAGTTTAACGTCATTTGAAGTTAGTTTAACGCCATTTGAAGTTTGTTCAATGCCATTTAAAGTTAGTTTAACGCCATATATAGTAGTTGAATGCTATTTAAAGTAAGTTGAACGCTATCTAGAGTTAGTTTAACGCCATTTGAAGAACTTTTACTGCCATATGAAGCACGTTTAACGCCATATAAAGTTAGTTTCACTTCATTTAAAATCTGTTTAATGCCAAATGAAGTTAGTTTAACGCCATTTGAAGTTAGTTTAACAGCATTTGAAGTTAGTTTAATGCCATTTAAAGTTAGTTTAATGCCATTTAAAGTTAGTTTTTTGTCATTACAAGTTAGTTTAACGCCATTTAAGTTAGTTTAACTCCATTTAAAGTTTGTTCAATGCCATTTAAAGTAAGTTGATCGCCATTAAAGTTAGGTGAACACCATTGGAAGTTAGTTTAATGCCTTTAAAGTTTATTTAATGTCATTTAAAGTTAGTTGAACGATACTTAATGTTAGTTGAACGCAATTTAAAGTTAGTTTAACGCCATTTGAAGTTAGTTTAATGCCATTTGAAGTTAGTTTAACGCCATTTGAAGTTTGTTTAACGTCATTTGCAGTTATTTTAACGCCATTTAAAGTTAGCTTAACCCCATTTGAAGTTAGTTTAATGCCATATGAAGTTAGTTTAACGAAATTTGAAACGCATTTAACGCTATTTAACGTTTGTTTCACGCTATTTGAAGTTTGTTTACTGCCATTTGAAGCACGTTTAACGCCATTTACAGTTAGTTTAACGCCATTTCATGTTAGTTTAATGCCATTTAAAGTTAGTTTAACACCTTTTGAAGTTAGTATAACAAAGTCCCCTGGTCGAGTATAACAAAGTCCCCTAATGGAATATAACAAAGCCCCCTGATCGAGTATAACAAAGGCCACTGGTCGAGCATAACAAAGGACCCTGATCGAGTATAACAAAGCCCAATCATCGATATAACAAAGTCCCCTGATAGAGAATACCAAAGGCCCCTGATCGAGTATAACAAAGCACCCCGTTGAGTATAACAAAGCCTCCTGATCGAGTATAACAAAGCCCCTGATAGAGTATAACACATCCCGTAATCGAGTATAACATATCACCTGATCGTGTATAACAAAGTTCCCTGGTCAAGTATAGTAATGTCACTCATCGAGTATAACAACCCCCCTGATCGAGTATAACAAAGTCCCCTGGTCGAGTATAACAAAGTCCACAGATCGAGTATAACAAAGTCCTCTGATCGAGTATAAAAAAGTCCCCTGATCGTGTATAACAAAGTCCCCTCGTCGAGTATAACAAAGTCCCATGGTCGAGTATAACAAAGTCACCTTATCGAGTATAACAAAGTCCCCTGATCGAGTATAACACATCCCCTGATCGAGAATAACATATCCCCTGATCGTGTATAACAAAGTTCCCTGGTCGAGTATAACAAAACCCCTGATCGAGTATAATAAAGGCCCCTCATTGAGTATAACAAAGTCCTCTGATCGAATATAAAAAAGTCCCCTGATCGAGTAAAACAAAGTCCCCTGATAGTGTATAACAAAGTCCTATAATCGAGTATAACAAAGGCCACTGGTCAAGCATAACAAAGGACCCATGTCGAGCATAACAAAGTCCCCTGATCGAGTATAACAAAGCCCAATCATCGAGTATAACAAAGTCCCTTGATCGAGTATAACAAATTCCCCTGATTGAGTATATCAAAGCCCCCTCATCGAGTATAACAAAGTCCCCTGATCGAGTATAACATAAGTCGCCTGTTCGAGTATAACAAAGGCCCCTGATCGAGTATAACAAAGTCCCCAAATCGAGTATAACAAAGTCCCCTGGTCGAATATAATAAAGGCCCCTGATCTAGTATAGCAAAGTCCCCTGATCTAGTATAACAAAGTCCCCTGGTCGAGTATAACAAAGTCCCCTGGTCGAGTATAACCAAGGCCCCTGATCGATAATAACAGAGTCCTCTGATCGAATATAACAAAGTCCCCTTATCGAGCATAACAAAGGCCCCTGGTCGAGCATAACAAACCCCCCCTAATCGAATAATACAAAGTCCTCTGATCGAGCATAACAAAGTCCCCTGATAGAGTATAACAATGTCCCCCGATCGAGTATAACAAAGTCCTCTGATCGAGTATAACAAAGTCCCCTGGTCGAGTATAACAAATTCCCCTGATCTAGTATAACAAAGTCCCCTAATCGTGTATAACAAAGTCCCCTGGTCGAGTAAAACAAAGTCCCCTGATCGAGAATAACAAAGGCCCCTGATCGAGTATAACAAAGTCCCCTTATCGAGCATAACAAAGGCCTCTGGTCGAGTATAACAAAGTCCCCTGGTCGAGTATAACCAAGGCCCCTGATCGAGAATAACATAGTCCTCCGATCGAATATAACAAAGTCCTCTTATCGAGCATAACAAAGGCCCCTGGTCGAGCATAACAAACCCCCCCTGATCGAATAATACAAAGTCCTCTGATCGAGTATAACAAAGTCCCCTGATAGAGTATAACAAAGTCCCCCGATCGAGTATAACAAAGTCCTCTGATCGAGTATAACAAAGTCCCCTGGTCGAGTATATTCTGAGTATAACAAAAGTCCCTGATCGTGTATAACAAAGTCCTTTGGTCGAGTAAAACCAAAGCCCCTGATCGAGTATAAGAGAATAACAAAGCCTCCTGATCGAGTATAACAAAGTCCCCTTATCGAGCATTACAAAGGCCCCTGGTCGAGCATAACAAAGCCCCCCTGATCGAATAATGCAAAGTCTCCTGATCAAGTATAACAAAGTCCCCTGACCGAGTATAACAAAGACCCTGATGGAGTATAACAAAGGCCCCTAATGGAGTATAACAAAGCCCCCCTGATCGAATAATGCAAAGTCTCCTGATCAAGTATAAAAAAGTCCCCTGACCGAGTATAACAAAGACCCTGATGGAGTATAACAAAGGCCCCTAATGGAGTATAACAAAGACCCTGATGGAGTATAACAAAGTCCCCTGATCGAGGAAAACAAAGCCCTCTGATCGAGTATAACAAAGTCCCCTGATTGAGTATAACAAAGCACCCTGGTGGAGAATAACAAAGCCCCCTGATGGAGTATAACAAAGACCCTGATGGAGTATAACAAAGACCCCTGATCAAGGAAAACAAAGCCCCCTGATCGAGTATAACAAAGTCCCCTCATCGAGTATAACACATCCCCTGATCAAGTATAACATATCCCCTTTTCGTGTATAACAAAGTTCCCTGGTCGAGTATAGTAATGTCCCCTAATCGTGTATAACAAAGGCCCCTGATCGAATATAACAAAGTCCCCTGATAGTGTATAACAAAGTGCTATAATCGAGTATAACAAAGGCCACTGGAAAGCATAACAAAGGACCCATGTCGAGCATAACAAAGTACCCTGATCGAGTATAACAAAGCCCAATCATCGAGTATAACAAAGGCCCCTGATCGAGTATAACAAAGTCCCCAAATCGAGTATAACAAAGTCCCCTGGTCAAATATAATAAAGGCCCCTGATCGAGTATAGCAAAGTCCCCTGATCTAGTATAACAAAGTCCCATGGTCGAGTATAACAAAGTCCCTTGATCGAGTATAACAAAGGCCCCTGATCGAGTAAAACAAAGCCCCCCGTTAAGTATAACAAAGCCTCTTGATCGAGTATAACAAAGTCCCCTGATCGTGTATAACAAAGTCCTATAATCGAGTATAACAAAGGCCACTGGTCAAGCATAACAAAGGACCCATGTCGAGCATAACAAAGTCCCCTGATGGAGTATAACAAAGCCCAATCATCGAGTGTAACAAAGTCCCTTAAACGAGTATAACAAAGTCCCCTGAGCGAGTATATCAAAGGCCCCTCATCGAGTATAACAAAGGCCCCTGATCGAGTATAACAAAGTCCCCTCATCGAGTATAACAAAGGCCCTCGTCGAGTATAACAAAGTCCCATGGTCGAGTATAACAAAGTCATCTTATCGAGTATAACAAAGTCCCCTGGTCGAGTATAACAAAGTCCCCTGATCGAAAATAACAAAGGCCCTTGATTGAGTATAATAAAGGCCCCTGATCGAGTATAACAAAGTTCCCTGCTCGAGTATAACTAAGTCCCCTGATCGAGTATAACAAAGGCCCTTGATTGAGTATAATAAAGACCCTTGATCGAGTATAACAAAGTCCCCTGATCGAGTGTAACAAAGTCCCATGGTCGAGTATAACAAATCACCTGATCGAGTATAACAAAGGCCCATGATCGAGTATAACAAACGCCCCCGGTTGAGTATAACACATCCCCTGATCGAGTATAACATATCCTCTGATCGTGTATAACAAAGTTCCCTGGTCGAGTATAGTAATGTCCCCTGATCGAGTATAACAAAGACCCCTCATTGAGTATAACAAAGTCCCCTGATCAAGTATAACAAAGTCCTCGGATCGATTATAACAAAGTCCCCTGATCGAGTATAACAAAGACCATGATGGAGTAAAACAAAGTCCCCTGGTCGATTATAATAAAGGCCCCTGATCGAGTATAACAAAGTCCAGTGATCTAGTATAACAAAGTCCTCTGATCGAGCATAACAAAGGACCCTGGTCGAGTATAACAAAGCCCCCTGATCGAGTATAACAAAGTCCCCTCATCTAGTATAACAATATCCCCTGATCGAGTATAGCAAAGGCCCTTCATCGAGAATAACAAATGCCCCTCATCGAGTATAATAAAGTCCCCTAATCGAATATAACAAAGCCCCTGATCGATTATAACAAAGGCCACAGGTCGAGCATAACAAAGTCCCCTGATCGAGTATAACAAAGCACTCTCATCGAGTATAAAAAAGTCCCCAAATCGAGTATAACAAAGTCCCCCTGGTCAAATATAATAAAGGCCCCTGATCGAGTATAGCAAAGTCTCCTGATCTAGTATAACAAAGTCCCATGGTCGAGTATAACAAAGTCCCTTGATAGAGTATAACAAAGGCCCCTGATCGAGTATAACAAAGGCCCCCGGTTGAGTATTACAGAGCCTCTTGATCGAGTATAAGAAAGTCCCCTGATCGAGTATAACTCATCCCCTGATCGAGTATAACATATCACCTGATCGAGTATAACAAAGTTCCCTGGTCTAGTATAGTAATGTCCCCTGATCGAGTATAACAAAGACCCCTCATCGAGTATAACAAAGTCCCCTGATCAAGTATAATAAAGGCACCTGATCGAGTATAACAAAGTCCCCTGATCGAATATAAAAAGTCCCCTCATCGAGTAAATCAAAGTCCCCTGGTCGAGTATAACAAAGTCCCTTCATTGCGTATAACAAAGTCCCCTGGTCGAGTATAACAAATTCCCCTGATCGAATATAGCAAAATCCCCTGGTCGAGTATAACAAATTCCCATGATCGAGTATAACAAAGTTCCCTGGTTGAGTATAACAAAGGCCCCTGATTGAGTATAAAAAAGGCCCCTCATCGACTATAACAAAGACCCCTCATCGAGTCTAACAAATCCTCTGATTGAGTATGACAAAGGCCCTTGATCGAGTATAACAAAGGCCCTTAATCGAGTATAACAAAGTCCCCTGATCGAGTATAACAAAGTCCCCTTATCGAGTATAACAAAGTCCCCTGGTCGAGTATAACAAATTCCCTTGATCGAGTATAACAAAGTCCCCTTATCGAGTATAACAAAGTCCCCTGGTCGAGTATAACAAAGGCCCCCGGTTGAGTATAACAAAGCCTCCTCATCGAGTATAACAAAGTCCCCTTATCGATCATAACAAAGGCCCCTGGGCGAGCATAACAAAGCCCTCCGTGATCGAATAATACAAAGTCCCCTAATCAAGTATAACAAAGTCCCCTGATCGAGTAAAACAAAGTCCCCTGTTTGAGTATAACAAAGGCCTCTAATGGAGTATAACAAAGACCCTGATGGAGTATAACAAAGGCCCCTAATGGAGAATAAACAAAGACGCCTGATGGAGTATAACAAAGTCACCTGATCGAGGAAAACAAAGCCCCCTGATCGAGTATAACAAAGCCCCCTGATCGAGTATAACAAAGACCCCTCATCGAGTATAACACATATCATGATCGAGTATAACATATCCCCTGATCGTGTATAACAAAGGCCCCTGATCGAGTATAACAAAGTCCCCTTATCGAGTATAACAAAGGCCCCTGGTCGAGTATAACAAAGCCCCCCTGATCGAAAATTACAAAGTCCACTGATCAAGTATAACAAAGTCCCCTGATCGAGTATAAAAAAGTCCCCTTGTCAAGTATAACAAAGGCACCTGATGGAGTATAACAAAGACCATGATGGAGTATAACAAGGTCCCCTGATCGAGGAAACAAAGCCCCCTGATCGAGTATAACAAAGCCCCCTGATCGAGTATAACAAAGTCCCCTGATCGAGTATAACAAAGTCCCCTGATCGAGTATAATAAAGCCCCCTTACCGAGTATAACAAAGTAACCTGATCGAGTATATCAAACCCCCCTGGTCGAGTACAATAAAGCCCCTGATATAGTATAACAAAGTCCCCTGATCGAGCATAACAAAGTCCCCGAATCGAGCGTAACAAAGGCCCCAGGTCGAGTATAACAAAGCCCCCTCATCAGGTATAACGAAGTCCCCTGATCGAAAATAACAAAGGCCCCTAATCGAGTGTAAGAAAGTCCCCTAATCGAGTATAGCAAAGGCCCTTGATCGAGTATAACAAATGCCCCTCATCGAGTATAACAAAGTCCCCTAATCGAATATAACAAAACCCCCTGATCGAGTATAACAAAGTCCCCTGGTTGAATATAACAATGGCTCATGATTGAGTATAACAAAGGCCTCTCATCGAGTATAACAAAGGCTCCTCATCGAGTCTAGCAAAGTCCCCTGGTCGAGTATACCAAAGTCCCCTGGTCGTGGAAAACAAAGCCCCCTGATCGAGTATAACAAAGTGCCCTGATCGAGTATAACAAAGTCCCCTGATCGAGTATAATAAAGCCCCCTTACCGAGTATAACAAAGTCCCCGGATAGAGTATATCAAACCCCCTGGTCGAGTATAATAAAGGCCCTGATCGAGTATAACAAAGTCTCATGATCGAGTATAACAAATTGTCATGGTTCGAGTATAACAAAGTCCCCTGATCGAGTATATCAAAGCCCCCTGATCGAGTATAACAAAGTCCAATCATCGAGTATAACAAAGTCCCCTGATCGAGTGTAACAAAGTCCCCTGATCGAGTATATCAAAGCCCCCTGATCGAGTATAACAAAGTCCAATCATCGAGTATAACAAAGTCCTCTGGTCGAGTATAACAAAGTCCTCTCGTCGAGAATAACAAAGGCCCCTGATCGAGTATAACAAAGTCCATGATGGAGTATAACAAAGACCCCTGATCAAGGAAAACAAAGCCCCTTGATCGAGTATAACAAATTCCCCTGATCGAGTATAACAAAGTCCCCTGTTCGAGTATATCAAAGCCATCTGATCGAGTATAACAAAGTCCTCTGGTCGAGTATAACAAAGTCCTCTGGTCGAGTATAACAAAGTCCTCTGGTCGAGAATAACAAACGCCCCTGATCGAGTATAACAAAGTCCCCTCATCGAGTGTAACACATCCCCTGATCAAGTATAACATATCCCCTGTTCATGTATAACAAAGTTCCCTGGTCGAGTATAGTAATGTCCCCTAATCGTGTATAACAAAGGCCCCTGATCGAGTATAACAAAGTCCCCTTATCGAGCATAACAAAGGCCCCTGGTCGAGCATAACAAAGCCCCCCTGATCGAATATTACAAAGTACCCTAATCACGTATAACAAAGTCCCCTGATTGAGTATAACAAAGTCCCCTGGTCGAGTATAACAAAGGCCCCCTGATGGAGTATAACAAAGACCATGATGGAGTATAACAAAGTCCCCTGATCGAGGAACACAAAGCCTCCTCATCGAGTATAACAAATGCCCCTCATCGAGTATAACAAAGTCCCCTAATCGAATATAACACAGCCCCCTGATCGAGTATAACAAAGTCCCTGGTTGAATATAACAATGGCCCATGATTGAGTATAACAAAGGCCCCTCATCGAGTATAACAAAGGCCCCTCATCGAGTCTAACAAAGTCCCCTGATCGATTATGACAAAGGCCCTTGATCGAGTAAAACAAAGCCCAATCATCGAGTATAACAAAGTCCCCTAATCGAGTATAACAAAGTCCCCTGGTCGAGGAAAACAAAGCTTTCTGATCGAGTATAACAAAGTCCCCTGATTGAGTATAACAAAGTCCCCTGGTTGACCATAACAAAGGCCCCTGGTCGAGTATAACAAAGTCCCCTATTCGAATATAACAAAGCCCCCTGGTCGAGTATAACAAAGTCCCTGATCGAGTATATCAAAGCCCCCTGATCGAGTATAAGAAAATCCCCTGATCGAGTATAACAAAGTCCTCTGGTCGAGCATAACAAAGGCCCCTGATCGAGTATAACAAAGTACCCTGATCGAATATAACAAAGTCCCCTTATCGAGCATAAGAAAGGCCTCTGGTCGAGTATAACAAAGCCCCCCTGATCTAATATTGCAAAGTCCAGTGATCAAGTACAACAGAGTCCCCAGATCGAGTATAACAAAGTCCCCTGGTCGAGTATAACAAAGTCCTTTGGTCGAGTATAACCAAGGCCCCTGATCGAGCATAACAAAGTCCCCTTATCGAGTATAACAAAGTCCTCTTATCGAGCATAACAAAGGCCCCTGGTCGAGCATAACAAACCCCCCCTGATCGAATAATACAAAGTCCTCTGATCGAGTATAACAAAGTCCCCTGATAGAGTATAACAAAGTCCCCCGATCGAGTATAACAAAGTCCTCTGATCGAGTATAACAAAGTCCCCTGGTCGAGTATAACAAATTCCCCTAATCTAGTATAACAAAGTCCCCTGATCGTGTATAACAAAGTCCCCTGGTCGAGTAAAACAAAGTCCCCTGATCGAGAATAACAAAGGCCCCTGATCGAGTATAACAAAGTCCCCTTATCGAGCATAACAAAGGCCCCTGGTCGAGTATAACAAAGCCCCCCTGATCGAATATTACAAAGTCCAGTGATCAAGTATAACAATGTCCCCTGATCGAGTATAACAAAGTCCCCTGGTCGAGTATAACAAAGGCCCTTGATGGAGTATAACAAAGACCCTGATGGAGTATAACAAAGACCCCTGATCAAGGAAAACAAAGCCCCGTGATCGAGTATAACAAAGTCCCCTTATCGAGTATAACAATGTCCCCTTGTCGAGTATAACAAATTCCCCTGATCGAGTATAACAAAGTCCTTTGGTCGAGTATAACCAAGGCCCCTGATCGAGTATAACAAAGGCCCCCTGTTGAGTGTAACAAAGCCTCCTGATCGAGTATAACAAAGTCCCCTTATCGAGCATTACAAAGGCCCCTGGTCGAGCATAACAAAGCCCCCCTGATCGAATAATGCAAAGTCTCCTGATCAAGTATAACAAAGTCCCCTGACCGAGTATAACAAAGACCCTGATGGAGTATAACAAAGGCCCCTAATGGAGTATAACAAAGCCCCCCTGATCGAATAATGCAAAGTCTCCTGATCAAGTATAAAAAAGTCCCCTGACCGAGTATAACAAAGACCCTGATGGAGTATAACAAAGGCCCCTAATGGAGTATAACAAAGACCCTGATGGAGTATAACAAAGTCCCCTGATCGAGGAAAACAAAGCCCTCTGATCGAGTATAACAAAGTCCCCTGATTGAGTATAACAAAGCACCCTGGTGGAGAATAACAAAGCCCCCTGATCGAGTATAACAAAGTCCCCTGATCGAGTATAACAAAGTCCCCTGATCGAGTATAATAAAGCCCCCTTACCGAGTATAACAAAGTCCCCGGATAAAGTATATCAAACCCCCTGGTCGAGTATAATAAAGGCCCTGATCGAGTATAACAATGTCTCATGATCGAGTATAACAAATTCCCCTGGTTCGAGTATAACAAAGTCCCCTGGTTGACCAAAACAAAGGTCCCTGTTCGAGTATAACAAAGTCCCTGATTGAATATAACAATGGCCCATAATTGAGTATAACAAAGTCCCCTGGTCGAGTATAACAAAGTCCCCTAATCGAATATAACAAAGCCCCCTGATCGAGTATAACAAAGGCCACTGATCGAGCATAACAAAGGACCCTGATCGAGTATAACAAAGCCCAATCATCGATATAACAAAGTCCCCTGATCGAGTATAACAAGGCCCCTGATCGAGTATAACAAAGCCCCCCGTTGAGTATAACAAAGCCTCTTGATCGAGTATAACAAAGCCCCTGATAGAGTATAACACATCCCGTAATCGAGTATAACATATCACCTGATCGTGTATAACAAAGTTCCCTGGTCAAGTATAGTAATGTCCCTCATCGAGTATAACAACCCCCCTGATCGAGTATAACAAAGTCCCCTGGTCGAGTATAACAAAGTCCACAGATCGAGTATAACAAAGTCCTCTGATCGAGTATAAAAAAGTCCCCTGATCGTGTATAACAAAGTCCCCTCGTCGAGTATAACAAAGTCCCATGGTCGAGTATAACAAAGTCACCTTATCGAGTATAACAAAGCCTCCTGATCGAGTATAACAAAGTCCCCTGATCGAGTATAACACATCCCCTGATCGAGAATAACATATCCCCTGATCGTGTATAACAAAGTTCCCTGGTCGAGTATAACAAAACCCCTGATCGAGTATAATAAAGGCCCCTCATTGAGTATAACAAAGTCCTCTGATCGAATATAAAAAAGTCCCCTGATCGAGTAAAACAAAGTCCCCTGATAGTGTATAACAAAGTCCTATAATCGAGTATAACAAAGGCCACTGGTCAAGCATAACAAAGGACCCATGTCGAGCATAACAAAGTCCCCTGATCGAGTATAACAAAGCCCAATCATCGAGTATAACAAAGTCCCTTGATCGAGTATAACAAATTCCCCTGATTGAGTATATCAAAGCCCCCTCATCGAGTATAACAAAGTCCCCTGATCGAGTATAACATAAGTCGCCTGTTCGAGTATAACAAAGGCCCCTGATCGAGTATAACAAAGTCCCCAAATCGAGTATAACAAAGTCCCCTGGTCGAATATAATAAAGGCCCCTGATCTAGTATAGCAAAGTCCCCTGATCTAGTATAACAAAGTTCCCTGGTCGAGTATAACAAAGTCCCCTGGTCGAGTATAACCAAGGCCCCTGATCGATAATAACAAAGTCCTCTGATCGAATATAACAAAGTCCCCTTATCGAGCATAACAAAAGTCCACATATCGAGCATAACAAAGGCCCTGGTCGGTATAACAAAGTCCCCTGGTCGAGTATAACCAAGGCCCCTGATCGAGAATAACATAGTCCTCTGATCGAATATAACAAAGTCCTCTTATCGAGCATAACAAAGGCCCCTGGTCGAGCATAACAAACCCCCCCTGATCGAATAATACAAAGTCCTCTGATCGTGTATAACAAAGTCCCCTGATAGAGTATAACAAAGTCCCCCGATCGAGTATAACAAAGTCCTCTGATCGAGTATAACAAAGTCCCCTGGTCGAGTATAACAAATTCCCCTGATCTAGTTTGACAAAGTCCCCTGATCGTGTATAACAAAGTCCCCTGGTCGAGTAAAACAAAGTCCCCTGATCGAGAATAACAAAGGCCCCTGATCGAGTATAACAAAGTCCCCTTATCGAGCATAACAAAGGCCCCTGGTCGAGTATAACAAAGCCCCCCTGATCGAATAATACAGAGTCCAGTGATCAAGTATAACAATGTCCCCTGATCGAGTATAACAAAGTCCCTGGTCGAGTATAACAAAGGCCCTTGATGGAGTATAACAAAGACCCTGATGGAGTATAACAAAGACCCCTGATCAAGGAAAACAAAGCCCCGTGATCGAGTATAACAAAGTCCCATTATCGAGTATAACAATGTCCCCTTGTCGAGTATAACAAATTCCCCTGATCGAGTATAACAAAGTCCTTTGGTCGAGTATAACCAAGGCCCCTGATCGAGTATAACAAAGGCCCCCTGTTGAGTGTAACAAAGCCTCCTGATCGAGTATAACAAAGTCCCCTTATCGAGCATTACAAAGGCCCCTGGTCGAGCATAACCAAGCCCCCCTGATCGAATAATGCAAAGTCTCCTGATCATGTATAACAAAGTCCCCTGACCGAGTATAACAAAGACCCTGATGGAGTATATCAAAGGCCCCTAATGGAGTATAACAAAGCCCCCCTGATCGAATAATGCAAAGTCTCCTGATCAAGTATAAAAAAGTCCCCTGACCGAGTATAACAAAGACCCTGATGGAGTATAACAAAGGCCCCTAATGGAGTATAACAAAGACCCTGATGGAGTATAACAAAGTCCCAGGATCGAGGAAAACAAAGCCCTCTGATCGAGTATAACAAAGTCCCCTGATTGAGTATAACAAAGCACCCTGGTGGAGAATAACAAAGCCCCCTGATCGAGTATAACAAAGTCCCCTGATCGAGTATAACAAAGTCCCCTGATCGAGTATAATAAAGCCCCTTACCGAGTATAACAAAGTCCCCGGATAGAGTATATCAAACCCCCTGGTCGAGTATAATAAAGGCCCTGATCGAGTATAACAAAGTCTCATGATCGAGTATAACAAATTCCCCTGGTTCGAGTATAACAAAGTCCCCTGGTTGACCAAAACAAAGGTCCCTGTTCGAGTAAAACAAAGTCCCTGATTGAATATAACAATGGCCCATAATTGAGTATAACAAAGTCCTCCTGGTCGAGTATAACAAAGTCCCCTAATCGAATATAACAAAGCCCCCTAATCGAGTATAACAAAGGCCAATGGTCGAGCATAACAAAGGACCCTGATCGAGTATAACAAAGCACCCCGTTGAGTATAACAAAGCCTCTTGATCGAGTATAACAAAGCCCCTGATAGAGTATAACACATCCCGTAATCGAGTATAACATATCACCTGATCGTGTATAACAAAGTTCCCTGGTCAAGTATAGTAATGTCCTTCATCGAGTATAACAACCCCCCTGATCGAGTATAACAAAGTCCCCTGGTCGAGTATAACAAAGTCCACAGATCGAGTATAACAAAGTCCTCTGATCGAGTATTAAAAAGTCCCCTGATCGTGTATAACAAAGTCCCCTCGTCGAGTATAACAAAGTCCCATGGTCGAGTATAACAAAGTCACCTTATCGAGTATAACAAAGCCTCCTGATCGAGTATAACAAAGTCCCCTCATCGAGTATAACACATCCCCTGATCGAGTATAACATATCACCTGATCGTGTATAACAAAGTTCCCCGGTTGAGTATCGTAATGTCTCCTGATCGAGTATAACAAAGCCCCTGATCGAGTATAATAAAGGCCCCTCATCGAGTATAACAAAGTCCTCTGATCGTGTATAACAAAGTCCTATAATCGAGTATAACAAAGGCCACTGGTCAAGCATAACAAAGGACCCATGTCGAGCATAACAAAGTCCCCTGATCGAGTATAACAAAGCCCAATCATCGAGTATAACAAAGTTCCTTGATCGAGTATAACAAATTCCCCTGATTGAGAATATCAAAGCCCCCTCATCGAGTATAACAAAGTCTCCTGATCGAGTATAACATAAGTCGCCTGTTCGAGTATAACAAAGGCCCCTGATCGAGTATAACAAAGTCCCCAAATCGAGTAAAACAAAGTCCCCTGGTCGAATATAATAAAGGCCCCTGATCTAGTATAGCAAAGTCCCCTGATCTAGTATAACAAAGTCCCCTGGTCGAGTATAACAAAATCCCCTGGTCGAGTATAACCAAGGCCCCTGTTCGATAATAACAAAGTCCTCTGATCGAATATAACAAAGTCCCCTTATCGAGCATAACAAAGGCCCCTGGTCGAGCATAACAAACCCCCCCTAATCGAATAATACAAAGTCCTCTGATCGAGCATAACAAAGTCCCCTGATAGAGTATAACAATGTCCCCCGATCGAGTATAACAAAGTCCTCTGATCGAGTATAACGAAGTCCCCCGGTCGAGTATAACAAATTCCCCTGATCTAGTATAACAAAGTCCCCTAATCGTGTATAACAAAGTCCCCTGGTCAAGTAAAACAAAGTCCCCTGATCGAGAATAACAAAGGCCCCTGATCGAGTATAACAAAGTCCCCTTATCGAGCATAACAAAGGCCCCTGGTCGAGTATAACAAAGTACCCTGGTCGAGTATAACCAAGGCCCCTGATCGAGAATAACATAGTCCTCTGATCGAATATAACAAAGTCCTCTTATCGAGCATAACAAAGGCCCCTGGTCGAGCATAACAAACCCCCCCTGATCGAACAATACAAAGTCCTCTGATCGAGTATAACAAAGTCCCCTGATAGAGTATAACAAAGTCCCCCAATCGAGTATAACAAAGTCCTCTGATCGAGTATAACAAAGTCCCCTGGTCGAGTATAACAAATTCCCCTGATCTAGTTTGACAAAGTCCCCTGATCGTGTATAACAAAGTCCCCTGGTCGAGTAAAACAAAGTCCCCTGATCGAGAATAACAAAGGCCCCTGATCGAGTATAACAAAGTCTCCTTATCGAGCATAACAAAGGCCCCTGGTCGAGTATAACAAAGCCCCCCTGATCGAATAATACAGAGTCCAGTGATCAAGTATAACAATGTCCCCTGATCGAGTATAACAAAGTCCCTGGTCGAGTATAACAAAGGCCCTTGATGGAGTATAACAAAGACCCTGATGGAGTATAACAAAGACCCCTGATCAAGGAAAACAAAGCCCCGTGATCGAGTATAACAAAGTCCCATTATCGAGTATAACAATGTCCCCTTGTCGAGTATAACAAATTCCCCTGATCGAGTATAACAAAGTCCTTTGGTCGAGTATAACCAAGGCCCCTGATCGAGTATAACAAAGGCCCCCTGTTGAGTGTAACAAAGCCTCCTGATCGAGTATAACAAAGTCCCCTTATCGAGCATTACAAAGGCCCCTGGTCGAGCATAACAAAGCCCCCCTGATCGAATAATGCAAAGTCTCCTGATCAAGTATAACAAAGTCCCCTGACCGAGTATAACAAAGACCCTGATGGAGTATAACAAAGGCCCCTAATGGAGTATAATAAAGCCCCCCTGATCGAATAATGCAAAGTCTCCTGACCAAGTATAAAAAAGTCCCCTGACCGAGTATAACAAAGACCCTGATGGAGTATAACCAAGGCCCCTAATGGAGTATAACAAAGACCCTGATGGAGTATAACAAAGTCTCCTGATCGAGGAAAACAAAGCCCTCTGATCGAGTATAACAAAGTCCCCTGATTGAGTATAACAAAGCACCCTGGTGGAGAATAACAGAGCCCCCTGATCGAGTATAACAAAGTCCCCTGATCGAGTATAACAAAGTCCCCTGATCAAGTATAATAAAGCCCCCTTACCGAGTATAACAAAGTCCCCGGATAGAGTATATCAAACCCCCTGGTCGAGTATAATAAAGGCCCTGATCGAGTATAACAAAGTCTCATGATCGAGTATAACAAATTCCCCTGGTTCGAGTATAACAAAGTCCCCTGGTTGACCAAAACAAAGGTCCCTGTTCGAGTATAACAAAGTCCCTGATTGAATATAACAATGGCCCATAATTGAGTATAACAAAGTCCCCTGGTCGAGTATAACAAAGTCCCCTAATCGAATATAACAAAGCCCCCTGATCGAGTATAACAAAGGCCACTGGTCGAGCATAACAAAGGACCCTGATCGAGTATAACAAAGCCCAATCATCGATATAACAAAGTCACCTGATCGAGTATAACAAAGGCCCCTGATCGAGTATAACAAAGCCTCTAGATCGAGTATAACATATCACCTGATCGTGTATAACAAAGTTCCCTGGTCAAGTATAGTAATGTCCCTCATCGAGTATAACAACCCCCCTGATCGAGTATAACAAAGTCCCCTGGTCGAGTATAACAAAGACCACAGATCGTGTATAACAAAGTCCCCTGATCGAGTATAACACATCCCCTGATCGAGAATAACATATCCCCTGATCGTGTATAACAAAGTTCCCTGGTCGAGTATAACAAAACCCCTGATCGAGTATAATAAACGCCCCTCATTGAGTATAACAAAGTCCTCTGATCAAATATAAAAAAGTCCCCTGATCGAGTAAAACAAAGTCCCCTGATAGTGTATAACAAAGTCCTATAATCGAGTATAACAAAGGCCACTGGTCAAGCATAGCAAAGGACCTATGTCGAGCATAACAAAGTCCCTTGATCGAGTATAACAAAGCCCAATCATCGAGTATAACAAAGTCCCTTGATCGAGTACAACAAATTCCCCTGATTGAGTATATCAAAGCCCCCTCATCGAGTATAACAAAGTCCCCTGATCGAGTATAACATAAGTCGCCTGTTCGAGTATAACAAAGGCCCCTGATCGAGTATAACAAAGTCCCCAAATCGAGTATAACAAAGTCCCCTGGTCAAATATAATAAAGGCCCCTGATCTAGTATAGCAAAGTCCCCTGATCTAGTATAACAAAGTCCCCTGGTCGAGTATAACAAAGTCCCCTGGTCGAGTATAACCAAGGCCCCTGATCGATAATAACAAAGTCCTCTGATCGAATATAACAAAGTCCCCTTATCGAGCATAACAAAGGCCCCTGGTCGAGCATAACAAACCCCCCCAAATCGAATAATACAAAGTCCTCTGATCGAGCATAACAAAGTCCCCTGATAGAGTATAACAAAGTCCCCCGATCGAGTATAACAAAGTCCTCTGATCGAGAATAACAAAGTCCCCTGGTCGAGTATAACAAATTCCCCTGATCTAGTATAACAAAGTCCCCTAATCGTGTATAACAAAGTCCCCTGGTCGAGTAAAACAAAGTCGCCTGATCGAGAATAACAAAGGCCCCTGGTCGAGTATAACAAAGTCCCCCTCATCGAATATTACAAAGTCCAGTGATCGAGTATAACAAAGTTCCCTGGTCGAGTATAACAAATTCCCCTGATCTAGTATAACAAAGTCCCCTAATCGTGTATAATAAAGTCCCCTGGTCGAGTAAAACAAAGTCCCCTGATCGAGAATAACAAAGGCCCCTGGTCGAGTATAACAAAGTCCCACGATCGAGTATAACAAAGTCCTCTGATCGAGTATAACAAAGTCCCCTGGTCGAGTAAACAAAGTCCCCTGATCGAGAATAACCAAGGCCCCTGGATCGATAATAACAAAGTCCTGATCGAATATACCAAAAGTCCCTTATCGAGCATAAATAAAATTCCCGGTCGAGCATAACAACCCCCCTAATCGAATAATACAAAGTCTCTGATCGAGCATAACAAAGTCCCTGATAGAGTATAACAAAGTCCCCTGATCGAGTATAACAAAGTCCTCTGATCGAAAAGTATAACAAAGTCCCCTGGTCGGCGATAACAAATTCTGATCTAGTATAACAAAGTCCCTAATCGTATAACAAAGGCCCTGGTCGAGTAAACAAAGTCCCTGATCGAGAATAACAGCGCCCCTTGATCGAGTATAGCAACAAAGTCCCCTCATCGAGCATAACAAAGGCACCTGGTCGAGTATAACAAAGCCTCCCTGAACGAATATTACAAAGTCCAGTGATCAAGTATAACAAAGTCCCCTAATCGAGTATAACAAAATCCCCTGGTCGAGTATAAAAAAGGCCCCTGATGGAGTATAACAAAGACCCCTGATCAAGGAAAACAACGCCCCCTGATCGAGTATAACAAAGTCCCCTGATCGAGTATAACAAAGTCCCCTTGTCGAGTATAAAAAATTCCCCTGATCGAGTATAACAAAGTCCTTTGGTCGAGTATAACCAAGGCCCCTGATCGAGTATAACAAAGGCCCCCTGTTGAGTATAACAAAGCCTCCTGATCGAGTATAACAAAGTCCCCTTATCGAGCATAACAAAGGCCCCTGGTCGAGCATAACAAAGCCCCCCTGATCGAATAATGCAAAGTCTCCTAATCAAGTATAACAAAGTCCCCTGATCGAGTATAACAAAGACCCTAATGGAGTATAACAAAGGCCCCTAATGGAGTATAACAAAGACCCTGATGGAGTATAACAAAGTCCCCTGATCGAGGAAAACAAAGCCCTCTGATCGAGTATAACAAAGTCCCCTGATTGAGTATAACAAAGCACCCTGGTGGAGAATAACAAAGCCCCCTGATCGAGTATAACAAAGTCCCCTGATCGAGTATAACAAAGTCCCCTGATCGAGTATAATAAAGCCCCCTTACCGAGTATAACAAAGTCCCCGGATAGCGTATATCAAACCCCCTGGTCGAGTATAATAAAGGCCCTGATCGAGTATAACAAAGTCTCATGATCGAGTATAACAAATTCCCATGGTTCGAGTATAACAAAGTCCCCTGGTTGACCAAAACAAAGGTCCCTGTTCGAGTATAACAAAGTCCCCTGATTGAATATAACATTGGCCCATGATTGAGTATAACAAAGTCCCCTGGTCGAGTATAACAAAGTCCCCTAATCGAATATAACAAAGCCCCCTGATCGAGTATAACAAAGGCCACTGGTCGAGCATAACAAAGGACCCTGATCGAGAATAACAAAGCCCAATCATCGATATAACAAAGTCCCCTGATCGAGTATAACAAAGGCCCCTGATCGAGTAAAACAAAGCCCCCCGTTGAGTATAACAAAGCCTCTTGATCGAGTATAACAAAGCCCCTGATAGAGTATAACACATCCCGTGATCGAGTATAACATATCACCTGATCGTGTATAACAAAGTTCCCTGGTCAAGTATAGTAATGTCCCTGATCGAGTATAACAACCCCCCTGATCGAGTATAATAAAGGCCCCTCATCGAGTATAACAAAGTCCTCTGATCGAAAATAAAAAAGTCCCCTGATCGAGTAAATCAAAGTTCCCTGATCATGTATAACAAATTCTTATAATCGAGTATAACAAAGGCCACTGGTCGAGCATAACAATGGACCCTGGTCGAGTATAACAAAGTCCCCTGATCGAGTATAACAAAGCCCCCTGATCGAGTATATCAAAGCCCCCTGATCGAGTATAACAAAGTCCAATCATCGAGTATAACAAAGTCCCCTGATCGAGTATAACAAAGTCCCCTGATCGAGTATATCAAAGCCCCCTGATCGAGTATAACAAAGTCCAATCATCGAGTATAACAAAGTCCTCTGGTCGAGTATAACAAAGTCCTCTCGTCGAGAATAACAAAGGCCCCTGATCGAGTATAACAAAGTCCATGATGGAGTATAACAAAGACCCCTGATCAAGGAAAACAAAGCCCCCTGATCGAGTATAACAAATTCCCCTGATCGAGTATAACAAAGTCCCCTGTTCGAGTATATCAAAGCCCTCTAATCGAGTATAACAAACTCCAATCATCGAGTATAACAAAGTCCTCTGGTCGAGTATAACAAAGTCCTCTGGTCGAGAATAACAAACGCCCCTGATCGAGTATAACAAAAACCCCTGATGGAGTATAACAAAGACCCTGATGGAGTATAACAAAGACCCCTGATCAAGGAAAACAAAGCCCCCTGATCGAGTATAGCAAAGTCCCCTCATCGAGTATAACACATCCCCTGATCAAGTATAACATATCCCCTTTTCGTGTATAACAAAGTTCCCTGGTCGAGTATAGTAATGTCCCCTAATCGTGTATAACAAAGGCCCCTGATCGAGTATAACAAAGTCCCCTGATAGTGTATAACAAAGTGCTATAATCGAGTATAACAAAGGCCACTGGTCAAGCATAACAAAGGACCCATGTCGACCATAACAAAGTCCCCTGATCGAGTATAACAAAGCCCAATCATCGAGTATAACAAAGTCCCTTGATCGAGTATAACAAAGTCCCCTGATTGATTATATCAAAGCCCCCTCATCGAGTATAACAAAGTCCCCTGATCGAGTATAACATAAGTCCCCTGTTCGAGTATAACAAAGGCCCCTGATCGAGTATAACAAAGTCCCCAAATCGAGTATAACAAAGTCCCCTGGTCAAATATAATAAAGGCCCCTAATCGAGTATAGCAAAGTCCCCTGATCTAGTATAACAAAGTCCCATGGTCGAGTATAACAAAGTCCCTTGATCGAGTATAACAAAGGCCCCTGATCGAGTATAACAAAGCCCCCCGTTAAGTATAACAAAGCCTCTTGATCGAGTATAACAATGTCCCCTGATCGTGTTTAACAAAGTCCTATAATCGAGTATAACAAAGGCCACTGGTCAAGCATAACAAAGGACCCATGTCGAGCATAACAAAGTCCCCTGATGGAGTATAACAAAGCCCAATCATCGAGTGTAACAAAGTCCCTTGATCGAGTATAACAAAGTCCCCTGAGCGAGTATATCAAAGGCCCCTCATCGAGTATAACAAAGGCCCCTGATCGAGTATAACAAAGTCCCCTCAGCGAGTATAACAAAGGCCCCTCGTCGAGTATAACAAATTCCCATGGTCGAGTATAACAAAGTCACCTTATCGAGTATAACAAAGTCCCCTGGTCGAGTATAACAAAGTCCCCTGATCGAAAATAACAAAGGCCCTTGATTGAGTATAATAAAGGCCCCTGATCGAGTATAACAAAGTCCCCTGCTCGAGTATAACTAAGTCCCCTGATCGAGTATAACAAAGGCCCTTGATTGAGTATAATAAAGACCCTTGATCGAGTATAACAAAGTCCCCTGATCGAGTGTAACAAAGTCCCATGGTCGAGTATAACAAATCACCTGATCGAGTATAACAAAGGCCCATGATCGAGTATAACAAACGCCCCCGGTTGAGTATAACACATCCCCTGATCGAGTATAACATATCCTCTGATCGTGTATAACAAAGTTCCCTGGTCGAGTATAGTAATGTCCCCTGATCGAGTATAACAAAGACCCCTCATCGAGTATAACAAAGTCCCCTGATCAAGTATAACAAAGTCCTCGGATCGATTATAACAAAGTCCCCTGATCGAGTATAACAAAGACCATGATGGAGTAAAACAAAGTCCCCTGATCGAGGAAAACAAAGCCCCTGATCGAGTATAACAAAGTCCCCTCATCGAGTATAACAAAGTCGCCTAATCGAGTATAACAAGGTCCCCTGGTCGATTATAATAAAGGCCCCTGATCGAGTATAACAAAGTCCCCTGATCTAGTATAACAAAGTCCTCTGATCGAACATAACAAAGGACCCTGGTCGAGTATAACAAAGCCCCCTGATCGAGTATAACAAAGTCCCCTCATCTAGTATAACAATATCCCCTGATCGAGTATAGCAAAGGCCTTCATCGAGAATAACAAATGCCCCTCATCGAGTATAATAAAGTCCCCTAATCGAATATAACAAAGCCCCCTGATCGATTATAACAAAGGCCACAGGTCGAGCATAACAAAGTCCCCTGATCGAGTATAACAAAGCACTCTCATCGAGTATAAAAAAGTCCCAAAATCGAGTATAAAAAAGTCCCCCTGGTCAAATATAATAAAGGCCCCTGATCGAGTATAGCAAAGTCTCCTGATCTAGTATAACAAAGTCCCTTGGTCGAGTATAACAAAGTCCCTTGATAGAGTATAACAAAGGCCCCTGATCGAGTATAACAAAGGCCCCCGGTTGAGTATTACAGAGCCTCTTGATCGAGTATAACAAAGTCCCCTGATCGAGTATAACTCATCCCCTGATCGAGTATAACATATCACCTGATCGAGTATAACAAAGTTCCCTGGTCTAGTATAGTAATGTCCCCTGATCGAGTATAACAAAGACCCCTCATCGAGTTTAACAAAGTCCCCTGATCAAGTATAATAAAGGCACCTGATTGAGTATAACAAAGTCCCCTGATCGAATATAAAAAGTCCCCTCATCGAGTAAATCAAAGTCCCCTGGTCGAGTATAACAAAGTCCCTTCATTGCATATAACAAAGTCCCCTGGTCGAGTATAACAAATTCCCCTGATCGAATATAGCAAAATCCCCTAGTCGAGTATAACAAATTCCCATGATCGAGTATAACAAAGTTCCCTGGTTGAGTATAACAAAGGCCCATGATTGAGTATAAAAAAGGCCCCTCATCGACTATAACAAACACCCCTCATCGAGTCTAACAAATCCTCTGATCGAGTATGACAAAGGCCCTTGATCGAGTATAACAAAGGCCCTTAATCGAGTATAACAAAGCCTCCTCATCGAGTATAACAAAGTCCCCTTATCGATCATAACAAAGGCCCCTGGGCGAGCATAACAAAGCCCTCCGTGATCGAATAATACAAAGTCCCCTAATCAAGTATAACAAAGTCCCCTGATCGAGTAAAACAAAGTCTCTGTTTGAGTATAACAAAGGCCTCAAATGGAGTATAACAAAGACCCTGATGGAGTATAACAAAGGCCCCTAATGGAGAATAACAAAGACGCCTGATGGAGTATAACAAAGTCACCTGATCGAGGAAAACAAAACCCCCTGATCGAGTATAACAAAGCCCCCTGATGGAGTATAACAAAGACCCCTCATCGAGTATAACACATATCCTGATCGAGTATAACAAAGTCCCCTTATCGAGTATAACAAATGCCCCTGGTCGAGTATAACAAAGCCCCCCTGATCGAATATTACAAAGTCCACTGATCAAGTATAACAAAGTCCCCTGATCGAGTATAAAAAAGTCCCCTTGTCAAGTATAACAAAGGCCCCTGATGGAGTATAACAAAGACCATGATGGAGTATAACAAGGTCCCCTGATCGAGGAAAACAAAGCCCCCTGATCGAGTATAACAAAGCCCCCTGATCGAGTATAACAAAGTCCCCTGATCGAGTATAACAAAGTCCCCTGATCAAGTATAATAAAGCCCCCTTACCGAGTATAACAAAGTAACCTGATCGAGTATATCAAACCCCCCTGGTCGAGTATAATAAAGCCCCTGATATAGTATAACAAAGTCCCCTGATCGAGCATAACAAAGTCCCCGAATCGAGCGTAACAAAGGCCCCAGGTCGAGTATAACAAAGCCCCCTCATCAGGTATAACGAAGTCCCCTGATCGAAAATAACAAAGGCCCCTAATCGAGTGTAAGAAAGTCCCCTAATCGAGTATAGCAAAGGCCCTTGATCGAGTATAACAAATGCCCCTCATCGAGTATAACAAAGTCCCCTAATCGAATATAACAAAACCCCCTGATCGAGTATAACAAAGTCCCCTGGTTGAATATAACAATGGCTCATGATTGAGTATAACAAAGGCCTCTCATCGAGTATAACAAAGGCTCCTCATCGAGTCTAGCAAAGTCCCCTGGTCGAGTATACCAAAGTCCCCTGGTCGTGGAAAACAAAGCCCCCTGATCGAGTATAACAAAGTCCCCTGATTGAGTATAACAAAGTCCCCTGGTTGACCATAACAAAGGCCCCTGGTCGAGTAAAACAAAGTCCCCTAATCGAATATAACAAAGCCGCCTTATCGAGTATAACAATGGACCCTGGTCGAGTATAACAAAGTCCCCTGATCGAGTATAACAAAGCCCCCTGATCGAGTATATCAAAGCCCCCTGATCGAGTATAACAAAGTCCAATCATCGAGTATAACAAAGTCCCCTGATCGAGTATAACAAAGTCCCCTGATCGAGTATATCAAAGCCCCCTGATCTAGTATAACAAAGTCCAATCATCGAGTATAACAAAGTCCTCTGGTCGAGTATAAAAAAGTCCTCTCGTCGAGAATAACAAAGGCCCCTGATCGAGTATAACAAAGTCCATGATGGAGTATAACAAAGACCCCTGATCAAGGAAAACAAAGCCCCCTGATCGAGTATAACAAATTCCCCTGATCGAGTATAACAAAGTCCCCTGTTCGAGTATATCAAAGCCCTCTGATCGAGTATAACAAACTCCAATCATCGAGTATAACAAAGTCCTCTGGTCGAGTATAACAAAGTCCTCTGGTCGAGAATAACAAACGCCCCTGATCGAGTATAACAAAGTCCCCTCATCGAGTATAACACATCCCTGATCAAGTATAACATATCCCCTGTTCGTGTATAACAAAGTTCCCTGGTCGAGTATAGTAATGTCCCCTAATCGTGTATAACAAAGGGCCCTGATCGAGTATAACAAAGTCCCCTCATCGAGCATAACAAAGGCCCCTGGTCGAGCATAACAAAGCCCCCCTGATCGAATATTACAAAGTACCCTAATCACGTATAACAAAGTCCCCTGATTGAGTATAACAAAGTCCCCTGGTCGAGTATAACAAAGGCCCCCTGATGGAGTATAACAAAGACCATGATGGAGTATAACAAAGTCCCCTGATCGAGGAAAACAAAGCCCCCTGATCGAGTATAACAAATGCCCCTCATCGAGTATAACAAAGTCCCCTAATCGAATATAACAAAGCCCCCTGATCGAGTATAACAAAGTCCCTGGTTGAATATAACAATGGCCCATGATTGAGTATAACAAAGGCCCCTCATCGAGTATAACAAAGGCCCCTCATCGAGTCTAACAAAGTCCCCTGATCGATTATGACAAAGGCCCTTGATCGAGTAAAACAAAGCCCAATCATCGAGTATAACAAAGTCCCCTAATCGAGTATAACAAAGTCCCCTGGTCGAGGAAAACAAAGCTTTCTGATCGAGTATAACAAAGTCCCCTGATTGAGTATAACAAAGTCCCCTGGTTGACCATAACAAAGGCCCCTGGTCGAGTATAACAAAGTCCCCTATTCGAATATAACAAAGCCCCCTGGTCGAGTATAACAAAGTCCCCTGATCGAGTATATCAAAGCCCCCTGATCGAGTATAAGAAAGTCCCCTGATCGAGTATAACAAAGTCCTCTGGTCGAGCATAACAAAGGCCCCTGATCGAGTATAACAAAGTACCCTGATCGAATATAACAAAGTCCCCTTATCGAGCATAAGAAAGGCCCCTGGTCGAGTATAACAAAGCCCCCCTGATCTAATATTGCAAAGTCCAGTGATCAAGTACAACAAAGTCCCCTGATCGAGTATAACAAAGTCCCCTGGTCGAGTATAACAAAGTCCTTTGGTCGAGTATAACCAAGGCCCCTAATCGAGCATAACAAAGTCCCCTTATCGAGTATAACAAAGTCCCCTGGTCGAGTATTACAAATTCCCTTGATCGAGTATAACAAAGTCCCCTGGTAGAGTATAACAAAGTCCCCTGGTCGAGTATAACCAAGGCCCCTGATCGAGAATAACATAGTCCTCTGATCGAATATAACAAAGTCCTCTTATCGAGCATAACAAAGGCCCCTGGTCGAGCATAACAAACCCCCCCTGATCGAATAATACAAAGTCCTCTGATCGAGTATAACAAAGTCCCCTGATAGAGTATAACAAAGTCCCCCGATCGAGTATAACAAAGTCCTCTGATCGAGTATAACAAAGTCCCCTGGTCGAGTATAACAAATTCCCCTGATCTAGTATAACAAAGTCCCCTGATCGTGTATAACAAAGACCCTGGTCGAGTAAAACAAAGTCCCCTGATCGAGAATAACAAAGGCCCTGATCGAGGAATAACAAAAGTCCCTTATCGAGCATAACAAAGGCCCCTGGTCGAGGTATAACAAAGCCCCCCTGATCCCGGAATATTACAAGAGATCCCGGTGATCAAAACAACAATGTCCCTGATCGAGTATAACCAAAAGTCCTAATTAGAAAGGTATAACAAAAAAGGCCCTTGATGGAGTATAACAAAGACCCTGATGGAGTATAACAAAGACCCCTGATCAAGGAAAACAAAGCCCCGTGATCGAGTATAACAAAGTCCCCTTATCGAGTATAACAATGTCCCCTTGTCGAGTATAACAAATTCCCCTGATCGAGTATAACAAAGTCCTTTGGTCGAGTATAACCAAGGCCCCTGATCGAGTATAACAAAGGCCCCCTGTTGAGTGTAACAAAGCCTCCTGATCGAGTATAACAAAGTCCCCTTATCGAGCATTACAAAGGCCCCTGGTCGAGCATAACAAAGCCCCCCTGATCGAATAATGCAAAGTCTCCTGATCAAGTATAACAAAGTCCCCTGACCGAGTATAACAAAGACCCTGATGGAGTATAACAAAGGCCCCTAATGGAGTATAACAAAGCCCCCCTGATCGAATAATGCAAAGTCTCCTGATCAAGTATAAAAAAGTCCCCTGACCGAGTATAACAAAGACCCTGATGGAGTATAACAAAGGCCCCTAATGGAGTATAACAAAGACCCTGATGGAGTATAACAAAGTCCCCTGATCGAGGAAAACAAAGCCCTCTGATCGAGTATAACAAAGTCCCCTGATTGAGTATAACAAAGCACCCTGGTGGAGAATAACAAAGCCCCCTGATCGAGTATAACAAAGTCCCCTGATCGAGTATAACAAAGTCCCCTGATCGAGTATAATAAAGCCCCCTTACCGAGTATAACAAAGTCCCCGGATAGAGTATATCAAACCCCCTGGTCGAGTATAATAAAGGCCCTGATCGAGTATAACAAAGTCTCATGATCGAGTATAACAAATTCCCCTGGTTCGAGTATAACAAAGTCCCCTGGTTGACCAAAACAAAGGTCCCTGTTCGAGTATAACAAAGTCCCTGATTGAATATAACAATGGCCCATAATTGAGTATAACAAAGTCCCCTGGTCGAGTATAACAAAGTCCCCTAATCGAATATAACAAAGCCCCCTGATCGAGTATAACAAAGGCCACTGGTCGAGCATAACAAAGGACCCTGATCGAGTATAACAAAGCCCAATCATCGATATAACAAAGTCCCCTGATCGAGTATAACAAAGGCCCCTGATCGAGTATAACAAAGCCCCCCGTTGAGTATAACAAAGCCTCTTGATCGAGTATAACAAACCCCTGATAGAGTATAACACATCCCGTAATCAAGTATAACATATCACCTGATCGTGTATAACAAAGTTCCCTGGTCAAGTATAGTAATGTCCCTCATCGAGTATAACAACCCCCCTGATCGAGTATAACAAAGTCCCCTGGTCGAGTATAACAAAGTCCACAGATCGAGTATAACAAAGTCCTCTGATCGAGTATAAAAAGTCCCTGATCGTGTATAACAAATCGAGTATAACAAAGTCCCTGGTCGAGTATAACAAAGTCCCCTATCGAGTATAACAAAGCCTCCTGATCGAGTATAACAAAGTCCCCTGATCGAGTATTACACATCCCCTGATCGAGAATAACATATCCCCTGATCGTGTTTAACAAAGTTCCCTGGTCGAGTATAAAAAACCCCTGTCGAGTATAATAAAGGCCCCTCATTGAGTATAACTAAGTCCTCTGATCGAATATAAAAAAGTCCCCTGATCGAGTAAAACAAAGTCCCCTGATAGTGTATAACAAAGTCCTATAATCGAGTATAGCAAAGGCCACTGGTCAAGCATAACAAAGGACCCATGTCGAGAATAACAAAGTCCTCTGATCGAGTATAACAAAGCCCAATCATCGAGTATAACAAAGTTCCTTGATCGAGTATAACAAATTCCCCTGATTGAGTATATCAAAGCCCCCTCATCGAGTATAACAAAGTCCCCTGATCGAGTATAACATAAGTCGCCTGTTCGAGTATAACAAAGGCCCCTGATCGAGTATAACAAAGTCCCCAAATCGAGTATAACAAAGTCCCCTGGTCGAATATAATAAAGGCCCCTGATCTAGTATAGCAAAGTCCCCTGATCTAGTATAACAAAGTCCCCTGGTCGAGTATAACAAAGTCCCCTGGTCGAGTATAACCAAGGCCCCTGATCGATAATAACAGAGTCCTCTGATCGAATATAACAAAGTCCCCTTATCGAGCATAACAAAGGCCCCTGGTCGAGCATAACAAACCCCCCCTAATCGAATAATACAAAGTCCTCTGATCGAGCATAACAAAGTCCCCTGATAGAGTATAACAATGTCCCCCGATCGAGTATAACAAAGTCCTCTGATCGAGTATAACGAAGTCCCCCGGTCGAGTATAACAAATTCCCCTGATCTAGTATAACAAAGTCCCCTAATCGTGTATAACAAAGTCCCCTGGTCAAGTAAAACAAAGTCCCCTGATCGAGAATAACAAAGGCCCCTGATCGAGTATAACAAAGTCCCCTTATCGAGCATAACAAAGGCCCCTGGTCGAGTATAACAAAGTACCCTGGTCGAGTATAACCAAGGCCCCTGATCGAGAATAACATAGTCCTCTGATCGAATATAACAAAGTCCTCTTAACAAAGGCCCCTGGTCGAGCATAACCATTCCCTGATCTGGTATAGCAAAGTCCACAGTCGTGTATAACAAGGCCTGGTCGAGGCGAAACCAAAGTCCCCTGATCTGAGGAAATAACAAAAGGCCCTGATCGAGAATAACAAAGTCCCCTTATCCAGGCATAACCAGGCCCTGGTCGAGTATAACAAAGCCCCCCCTGATCGAAGATATTACAAGTCAGTGATCAGAAGCATAACAATGTCCCTGATCGAGGTATAACAAGTCCCTGGTCGGGGTACCAGCAGGCCCTTGATGGAGTATAACAAAGACCCTGATGGAGTATAATAAAGACCCCTGATCAAGGAAAACAAAGCCCCGTGATCGAGTATAACAAAGTCCCCTTATCGAGTATAACAATGTCCCCTTGTCGAGTATAACAAATTCCCCTGATCGAGTATAACAAAGTCCTTTGGTCGAGTATAACAAAGCCTCCTGATCGAGTATAACAAAGTCCCCTTATCGAGCATTACAAAGGCCCCTGGTCGAGCATAACAAAGCCCCCCTGATCGAATAATGCAAAGTCTCCTGATCAAGTATAACAAAGTCCCCTGACCGATTATAACAAAGACCCTGATGTAGTATAACAAAGGCCCCTAATGGAGTATAACAAAGCCCCCCTGATCGAATAATGCAAAGTCTCCTGATCAAGTATAAAAAAGTCCCCTGACCGAGTATAACAAAGACCCTGATGGAGTATAACAAAGGCCCCTAATGGAGTATAACAAAGACCCTGATGGAGTATAACAAAGTCCCCTGATCGAGGAAAACAAAGCCCTCTGATCGAGTATAACAAAGTCCCCTGATTGAGTATAACAAAGCACCCTGGTGGAGAATAACAAAGCCCCCTTATCGAGTATAACAAAGTCCCCTGATCGAGTATAACAAAGTCCCCTGATCGAGTATAATAAAGCCCCCTTACCGAGTATAACAAAGCCCCCGGATAGAGTATATCAAACCCCCTGGTCGAGTATAATAAAGGCCCTGATCGAGTATAACAAAGTCTCATGATCGAGTATAACAAATTCCCCTGGTTCGAGTATAACAAAGTCCCCTGGTTGACCAAAACAAAGGTCCCTGTTCGAGTAAAACAAAGTCCCTGATTGAATATAACAATGGCCCATAATTGAGTATAACAAAGTCCCCTGGTCGAGTATAGCAAAGTCCCCTAATCGAATATAACAAAGCCCCCTGATCGAGTATAACAAAGGCCACTGGTCGAGCATAACAAAGGACCCTGATCGAGTATAACAAAGCCCAATCATCGATATAACAAAGTCCCCTGATCGAGTATAACAAAGGCCCCTGATCGAGTATAACAAAGCCCCCCGTTGAGTATAACAAAGCCTCTTGATCGAGTATAACAAACCCCCTGATAGAGTATAACACATCCCGTAATCAAGTATAACATATCACCTGATCGTGTATAACAAAGTTCCCTGGTCAAGTATAGTAATGTCCCTCATCGAGTATAACAACCCCCCTGATCGAGTATAACAAAGTCCCCTGGTCGAGTATAACAAAGTCCACAGATCGAGTATAACAAAGTCCTCTGATCGAGTATAAAAAAGTCCCCTGATCGTGTATAACAAAGTCCCCTCGTCGAGTATAACAAAGTCCCATGGTCGAGTATAACAAAGTCACCCTATCGAGTATAACAAAGCCTCCTGATCGAGTATAACAAAGTCCCCTGATCGAGTATTACACATCCCCTGATCGAGAATAACATATCCCCTGATCGTGTTTAACAAAGTTCCCTGGTCGAGTATAAAAAAAACCCTGTCGAGTATAATAAAGGCCCCTCATTGAGTATAACTAAGTCCTCTGATCGAATATAAAAAAGTCCCCTGATCGAGTAAAACAAAGTCCCCTGATAGTGTATAACAAAGTCCTATAATCGAGTATAGCAAAGGCCACTGGTCAAGCATAACAAAGGACCCATGTCGAGAATAACAAAGTCCTCTGATCGAGTATAACAAAGCCCAATCATCGAGTATAACAAAGTTCCTTGATCGAGTATAACAAATTCCCCTGATTGAGTATATCAAAGCCCCCTCATCGAGTATAACAAAGTCCCCTGATCGAGTATAACATAAGTCGCCTGTTCGAGTATAACAAAGGCCCCTGATCGAGTATAACAAAGTCCCCAAATCGAGTATAAGAAAGTCCCCTGGTCAAATATAATAAAGGCCCCTGATCTAGTATAGCAAAGTCCCCTGATCTAGTATAACAAAGTCCCCTGGTCGAGTATAACAAAGTCCCCTGGTCGAGTATAACCAAGGCCCCTGATCGATAATAAGAAAGTCCTCTGATCGAATATAACAAAGTCCCCTTATCGAGCATAACAAAGGCCCCCTAATCGAATAATACAAAGTCCTCTGATCGAGCATAACAAAGTTCCCTGATAGAGTATAACAAAGTCCCCCGATCGAGTATAACAAAGTCCTCTGATCGAGTATAACAAAGTCCCCTGGTCGAGTATAACAAATTCCCCTGATCTAGTATAACAAAGTCCCCTAATCGTGTATAACAAAGTCCCCTGGTCGAGTAAAACAAAGTCCCCTTATCGAGAATAACAAAGGCCCCCTGATCGAGTATAACAAAGTCCCCTTATCGAGCATAACAAAGGCCTCTGGTCGAGTATAACAAAGTCCCCTGGTCGAGTATAACCAAGGCCCCTGATCGAGAATAACATAGTCCTCTGATCGAATATAACAAAGTCCTCTTATCGAGCATAACAAAGGCCCCTGGTCGAGCATAACAAACCCCCCTGATCGAATAATACAAAGTCCTCTGATCGAGTATAACAAAGTCCCCTGATAGAGTATAACAAAGTCCCCCGATCGAGTATAACAAAGTCTTCTGATCGAGTATAACAAAGTTCCCTGGTCGAGTATAACAAATTCCCCTGATCTAGTATAACAAAGTCCCCTGATCGTGTATAACAATGTCCCCTGGTCGAGTAAAACAAAGTCCCCTGATCGAGAATAACAAAGGCCCCTGATCGAGTATAACAAAGTCCCCTTATCGAGCATAACAAAGGCCCCTGGTCGAGTATAACAAAGCCCCCCTGATCGAATAATACAAAGTCCAGTGATCAAGTATAACAATGTCCCCTGATCGAGTATAACAAAGTCCCCTGGTCGAGTATAACAAAGGCCCTTGATGGAGTATAACAAAGACCCTGATGGAGTATAACAAAGACCCCTGATCAAGGAAAACAAAGCCCCGTGATCGAGTATAACAAAGTCCCCTTATCGAGTATAACAATGTCCCCTTGTCGAGTATAACAAATTCCCCTGATCGAGTATAACAAAGTCCTTTGGTTGAGTATAACCAAGGCCCCTGATCGAGTATAACAAAGGCCCCCTGTTGAGTGTAACAAAGCCTCCTGATCGAGTATAACAAAGTCCCCTTATCGAGCATTACAAAGGCCCCTGGTCGAGCATAACAAAGCCCCCCTCATCGAATAATGCAAAGTCTCCTGATCAAGTATAACAAAGTCCCCTGACCGAGTATAACAAAGACCCTGATGGAGTATAACAAAGGCCCCTAATGGAGTATAACAAAGCCCCCCTAATCGAATAATGCAAAGTCTCCTGATCAAGTATAAAAAAGTCCCCTGACCGAGTATAACAAAGACCCTGATGGAGTATAACAAATTCCCCTGATCGAGGAAAACAAAGCCCTCTGATCGAGTATAACAAAGTCCCCTGAATGAGTATAACAAAGCACCCTGGTGGAGAATAACAAAGCCCCCCTGATCGAGTATAACAAAGTCCCCTGATCGAGTATAACAAAGTCCCGTGATCGAGCATAATAAAGCCCCCTTACCGAGTATAACAAAGTCCCCGGATAGAGTATATCAAACCCCCTGGTCGAGTATAATAAAGGCCCTGATCGAGTATAACAAAGTCTCATGATCGAGTATAACAAATTCCCCTGGTTCGAGTATAACAAAGTCCCCTGGTTGACCAAAACAAAGGTCCCTGTTCGAGTATAACAAAGTCCCTGATTGAATATAACAATGGCCCATAATTGAGTATAACAAAGTCCCCTGGTCGAGTATAACAAAGTCCCCTAATCGAATATAACAAAGCCCCCTGATCGAGTATAACAAAGGCCAATGGTCGAGCATAACAAAGGACCCTAATCGAGTATAACAAAGCCCAATCATCGATATAACAAAGTCCCCTGATAGAGTATAACAAAGGCCCCTGATCGAGTATAACAAAGCAACCCGTTGAGTATAACAAAGCCTCTTGATCGAGTATAACAAAGCCCCTGATAGAGTATAACACATCCCGTAATCGAGTATAACATATCACCTGATCGTGTATAACAAAGTTCCCTGGTCAAGTATAGTAATGTCCCTCATCGAGTATAACAACCCCCCTGATCGAGTATAACAAAGTCCCCTGGTCGAGTATAACAAAGTCCACAGATCGAGTATAACAAAGTCCTCTGTTCGAGTATAAAAAAGTCCCCTGATCGTGTATAACAAAGTCCCCTCGTCGAGTATAACAAAGTCCCATGGTCGAGTATAACAAAGTCACCCTATCGAGTATAACAAAGCCTCCTGATCGAGTATAACAAAGTCCCCTGATCAAGTATAACACATCCCCTGATCGAGAATAACATATCCCCTGATCGTGTTTAACAAAGTTCCCTGGTCGAGTATAACAAAACCCCTGATCGAGTATAATAAAGGCCCCTCATTGAGTATAACTAAGTCCTCTGAACGAATATAAAAAAGTCCCCTGATCGAGTAAAACAAAGTCCCCTGATAGTGTATAACAAAGTCCTATAATCGAGTATAACAAAGGCCACTGGTCAAGCATAACAAAGGACCCATGTCGATCATAACAAAGTCCCCTGATCGAGTATAACAAAGCCCAATCATCGAGTATAACAAAGTTCCTTGATCGAGTATAACAAATTCCCCTGATTGAGTATATCAAAGCCCCCTCATCGAGTATAACAAAGTCCCCTGATCGATTATAACATAAGTCGCCTGTTCGAGTATAACAAAGGCCCCTGATCGAGTATAACAAAGTCCCCAAATCGAGTATAACAAAGTCCCCTGGTCGAATATAATAAAGGCCCCTGATCTAGTATAGCAAAGTCCCCTGATCTAGTATAACAAAGTCCCCTGGTCGAGTATAACAAAGTCCCCTGGTCGAGTATAACCAAGGCCCCTGATCGATAATAACAGAATCCTCTGATCGAATATAACAAAGTCCCCTTATCGAGCATAACAAAGGCCCCTGGTCGAGCATAACAAACCCCCCCTAATCGAATAATACAAAGTCCCCTGATCGAGTATAACAAAGTCCTCTGATCGAGTATAACAAAGTCCCCTGGTCGAGTATAACAAATTCCCCTGATCTAGTATAACAAAGTCCCCTAATCTTGTATAACAAAGTCCCCTGGTCGAGTAAAACAAAGTCCCCTGATCGAGAATAACAAAGGCCCCTGGTCGAGTATTACAAATTCCCCTGATCGAGTATAACAAATTCCCCTGGTCGAGTATAACAAAGTCCCCTGGTCGAGTATAACCAAGGCCCCTGATCGAGAATAACAAAGTCCTCTGATCGAATATAACAAAGTCCCCTTATCGAGCATAACAAAGGCCCCTGGTCGAGCATAACAAACCCCCCCTGATCGAATAATACAAAGTCCTCTGATCGAGTATAACAAAGTCCCCTGATAGAGTATAACAAAGTCCCTCGATCGAGTATAACAAAGTCCTCTGATCGAGTATAACAAAGTCTCCTGCTCGAGTATAACAAATTCCACTGATCTAGTATAACAAAGTCCCCTGATCGTGTATAACAAAGTCCCCTGGTCGAGTAAAACAAAGTCCCCTGATCGAGAATAACAAAGGCCCCTGATCGAGTATAACAAAGTCCCCTTATCGAGCATAACAAAGCCCCTGGTCGAGTATAACAAAGCCCCCCTGATCGAATATTACAAAGTCCAGTGATCAAGTATAACAATGTCCCCTGATCGAGTATAACAAAGTCCCCTGGTCGAGTATAACAAAGGCCCTTGATGGAGTATAACAAAGACCCTAATGGAGTATAACAAAGACCCCTGATCAAGGAAAACAAAGCCCCGTGATCGAGTATAACAAAGTCCCCTTATCGAGTATAACAATGTCCCTTTGTCGAGTATAACAAATTCCCCTGATCGAGTATAACAAAGTCCTTTGGTCGAGTATAACCAAGGCCCCTGATCGAGTATAACAAAGGCCCCCTGTTGAGTGTAACAAAGCCTCCTGATCGAGTATAACAAAGTCCCCTTATCAAGCATTACAAAGGCCCCTGGTCGAGCATAACAAAGCCCCCCTGATCGAATAATGCAAAGTCTCCTGATCAAGTATAACAAAGTCCCCTGACCGAGTATAACAAAGACCCTGATGGAGTATAACAAAGGCCCCTGTAATGAGACAAAATCTCACATGAAGAGGTAAGTTAGGAGTTTATAGTAGTAGAGTATTATAGCGAGAGGAAATGGTAGCGTGTCTCGAGGGTATGATGTCAACACTGTATATTAACACAGGCACAGTACAAGTGTAGTATATAAAACACCAATGCGTGTTACTGCTTTATTTTACTAGTTCAATAGGGGGGATTAATAGGGGGGGTTCGTACACAATTTATGATAGACTATGGTATTCTCGTATAACCTAACCTCACAACTAAAATGGGCACTTCACTAAATCGATCGTTGGGGAGGTTCGGGATCACTGCACTTCTACAGTCTACACAGCCAGCACTTACTGTTACACGTGGAGTTGACAGCACTTTGTCGATGGACCCAGCTGAGACTTCGTTACACTTAGTGGTGGGCTTCTCTCGAGCGGGACTGGGGACGTGGTAGCTGGCCCTAACTAGTTACAAGACAACTGCTTCTCTGCCAATTCGTGGAGGGAGGACCAGGACGTCCTATATATTGGGAAGCGAGCCGTCAGGTTCAGCTGGCCTGGGGTGGCGGCGAAGGGTCTCCTTACATTTTGACCCCGCAAATGTGCGGTCAGGCCTGGACTTTTTCAGAACTATCTGGGAAAGTCATCAGGTGGGGCCATGTGTATATTGGGAGAGCAACCGTGAGAGTTCCCCTACACTTGACTTCCCAAACGTCGTGTCAGACTGGAGTTTCTGAGATGTAAGGAGAAGTCGTCAGGTGGGGCCGTGTAACACGAGAGGCCTTGAGTTGGGCTCCAAGGGTTACAAGTGACCTGGCTAATTGTGAGGTCAGGTCCGGCCTTTGTTCAGAGAGTAGGTTATTGTATATCGGAAGAGGGTCAGCTGGTGCCTTCTTACATGTTTTGTTGGGGCCACATGTCACATGGGAGGGGAGCTAGGCTGATTTACCATCCTTGGTCAACCGCAGAGTTACCCTATACTTTTGCCCTCGGCTAATGTCCGGTCAGACTGGAGTTTCTGAGATGTAAGCTGTGGTCTGACAACCCCTCACTACACCCCTAATGGAGTATAACAAAGCCCCCCTGATCGAATATTGCAAAGTCTCCTGATCAAGTATAAAAAAGTCCCCTGACCGAGTTAACAAAGACCCTGATGGAGTATAACAAAGGCCCCTAATGGAGTATAACAAAGACCCTGATGGAGTATAACAAAGTCCCCTGATCGAGGAAAACAAAGCCCTCTGATCGAGTATAACAAAGTCCCCTGATTGAGTATAACAAAGCACCCTGGTGGAGAATAACAAAGCCCCCTCATCGAGTATAACAAAGTCCCCTGATCAAGTATAACAAAGTCCCCTGATCGAGTATAATAAAGCCCCCTTACCGAGTATAACAAAGTCCCCGGATAGAGTATATCAAACCCCCTGGTCGAGTATAATAAAGGCCCTGATCGAGTATAACAAAGCCTCATGATCGAGTATAACAAATTCCCCTGGTTCGAGTATAACAAAGTCCCCTGGTTGACCAAAACAAAGGTCCCTGTTCGAATATAACAAAGTCCCTGATTGAATATAACAATGGCCCATAATTGAGTATAACAAAGTCCCCTGGTCGAGTATAACAAAGTCCCCTAATCGAATATAACAAAGCCCCCTGATCGAGTATAACAAAGGCCACTGATCGAGCATAACAAAGGACCCTGATCGAGTATAACAAAGCCCAATAATCGATATAACAAAGTCCCCTGATCGAGTATAACAATGGCCCCTGATCGAGTATAACAAAGCCCCAAGTTGAGTATAACAAAGCCTCTTGATCGAGTATAACAAAGCCCCTGATAGAGTATAACACATCCCGTAATCGAGTATAACATATCACCTGATCGTGTATAACAAAGTTCCCTGGTCAAGTATAGTTATGTCCCTCATCGAGTATAACAACCCCCCTGATCGAGTATAACAAAGTCCCCTGGTCGAGTATAACAAAGTCCACAGATCGAGTATAACAAAGTCCTCTGATCGAGTATAAAAAAGTCCCCTGATCGTGTATAACAAAGTCCCCTCGTCGAGTATAACAAAGTCCCATGGTCTAGTATAACAAAGTCACCTTATCGAGTATAACAAAGTCCCCTGATCGAGTATAACACATCCCCTGATCGAGAATAACATATCCCCTGATCGTGTATAACAAAGTTCCCTGGTCGAGTATAACAAAACCCCTGATCGAGTATAATAAAGGCCCCTCATTGAGTATAACAAAGTCCTCAGATCGAATATAAAAAAGTCCCCTGATCGAGTAAAACAAAGTCCCCTGATAGTGTATAACAAAGTCCTATAATCGAGTATAACAAAGGCCACTGGTCAAGCATAACAAAGGACCCATGTCGAGCATAACAAAGTCCCCTGATCGAGTATAACAAACCCCAATCATCGAGTATAACAAAGTCCCTTGATCGAGTATAACAAATTCCCCTGATTGAGTATATCAAAGCTCCCTCATCGAGTATAACAAAGTCCCCTGATCGAGTATAACATAAGTCGCCTGTTCGAGTATAACAAAGGCCCCTGATCGAGTATAACAAAGTCCCCAAATCGAGTATAACAAAGTCCCCTGGTCAAATATAATAAAGGCCCCTGATCTAGTATAGCAAAGTCCCCTGATCTAGTATAACAAAGTCCCCTGGTCGAGTATAACAAAGTCCCCTGGTCGAGTATAACCAAGGCCCCTGATCGATAATAACAAAGTCCTCTGATCGAATATAACAAAGTCCCCTTAT